>NW_020220410.1:73865-246919 GCF_003070985.1 Temnothorax curvispinosus | reverse complement strand
TTTATATATTTATATATTTATATATTTATATATTTATATATTTATATATTTATATGCGGTAAGTTACTGTTCTTGAAAGAATTTTTAGCTCTTAAAGGTTTACGACTTTCGGATTTTGAGATCGATAAAATTCGGAGAATATAATATTAAAATATTAAGAATAAAAGTTTCTCGCCGGGTAATTCGATCATAGTAATTGATGCAATGATCCCGATAATCGACTGACTGGCTTTGCGGTTAATCGTAGATAGCGGACACGCGAGCTGGAAGGTAGCGATATGGTAATTGCGTAACTACGGCAAGTAAGTGTTAGTGAAATTCTTTGGCATGCCATGCTGACCCATATCTTCTACGGTAATCTGATTACGATCGATGTGTTAAGTCGCATAGGATATCGATACTCGATCATTTGGACAGGTAGGTTTTAAGATTGTTAATCGTTCCCATTCACCAGTCAGCTTAGACCCAACAGCAGCAGATAGAAGGAGCCCCGCGGAGAAACACTCGCAGATATCCAGATTTTTTAAATTTCCTCTTGTTTCATCGTTACTTCACATTTCGTCGAATCGATACAGTATCGTTAATCGGTTCCTCGACGATTATGTTAGTAAATAAAAATGAAGGAAAAGCAACTTCAATCTTGCAACGTTTGCAATTCGTGAGGAATAATTCAGGTGCCTCGCATTAACTGCATTTATTTGCACAATCGGGTAAATACTTTCGTTAGACATTTTTGTTTACACGTCACTGATTGAAATACAAAAACATGCTGGAAATTTTATTTACAATAACAAGGAAAGGATGGACATAAAATCGCTTGACATATTTCAATTACACGTAACGAGTATTACATTTACAAAAATACGGAATTCTTGACGTGCGTTTTCGTGAAAAAATATCTTTGTTTCCGCGAGCAAATATGCACATTGGATACTTCACCGTGTTAGCAATTAAGTACCATCATGTTAGAAATTGGATTATTTTTAGCTTAGGTCAACTATCTACTTCTAACTGAATACACCGCAGACAGGGCGCTTTCGAGGGACTCGAGGCGATCAAAATATTTGACATAAAGATTCATGAAATTCCCTTTCTTCTCCAAGACAGTGAAATCTGTCCGCGAAGACACTCACAATTTTTCCGACAATTCGAGCATGCCTTGTTCCGCGCGAGAATGCACATGCTCACAACACATATCCCCAAACAGGGAGGTAATTGCCCGCGCGAGCTTCAATATTTCGACCGGGGTCCCTCGTTACGCGGGGCAACCGAAGCTACCATTTAAATGATAAGTTCAGGCGAGCTAGCCCTACCTTCGTCATCGCTGGAATAGCTGTTGTAGCGTGGCACGTTGACGGCGGTCCGACGGCCGTCCGAGCTCTTGCTCCTGACATGCGAACGATGCCCGTCCTCCCGCCTACGGGAGTGACGACCCTCCGCCACGGCGGCCTCGTGCGCTGCCAAATCCAGCAGCGCCTGTTGCTTGTAGTAACTCGAAAGATCATTTTGCGTCCTGCCCCGATTGGCCGAGCCGGATGGCTTCCGTGTCAGCGGGGATTGCAGCATACGCTGCTTCCATTCCAGCAGCCGCTTCATCGACTCTTCGCGCTGAAAAATGTATCGCAACGCAACCTTTCCATTAGCTATCTGATAGAAAAATGTACGGTATTTCCTGCTGTAATCACGGAATCTAATTTGGAGAAAGAAATAAACATCGATATCGATCTCCACAAACAATCATGAAATTCCCGATAATAGGATATGTTAATGATAAAAAAAGGGATTATTAATTACTAAAAGTTATTATTAAAAATTATTAATACGGTGTGAGTAACGAAATAGCAATGACAACGACTGAGTGAACGATGGTGAAAGCAAAGACACGGGAGAGTCAGGATGACGTAAGGTATATGTACAGCTATGCAAGAGGGCTAACGTGAATCACGCTTGTTCACCGATGTTACCGACACGGTTGTCTTGTACAAGCTGATACGAGATACGAGCAATGCTGATGGCCTATCTACGGCTATCTGATTCGAAGAAGCGCATCGCTCTTATGACTCATCCCACCTTTTCCGGAATACCAACGGAAAACGAGTTCGAAGAAATTCGTTTAGAAATATTTGGCAATATTTTTATGTCGCAGAACTTTAGCACCAACATTGATATATATCACTACATTTATAAAAATTTTCAATTAACATGAAATGTATATTTGTTAATTCGATCACTATCGGCTTTAAGACTTGAAACTTTTTTAGAAAGTAAAATAAGAGCACGCCGATTTTCCAGAGAAATTTTATAGATTATAAAAGGATCGATATATCCAAAATACAGTGATTATATACAGAGAAATCTTATAGATTATAAAAGAGTTTATATATCCAAAATACAAGGATATGCTAACAATGCGACAAAATGTTATGAAGCTTTTTTTTTGGGGGGGGGGGAAGATTGTGCGTTTACGAATCTTCGTTTATTTATCGTTTACTTACCTGCTGAATCTTGCGTTCACCATCTCGTGAATCCTGCTCGGAGGACCTCTCGGCGTAGTCGTCGTCGTCGGGATCAAAGGCGGCGGGGTGCCGTGTCCTTGGCAGACGCGCCGACGCTGATCTGCAGAACTGCTGCTGCTCGCTCCATCGTCTGCTGGCACCTGCGTGACCGGCGTGACACGTCTGAGCGATGTGGGTCCCGTGGGCACCGTGACCCGCTGCTGCTCTTCCCCACCCGTCGTACTCGCCGCGCGGTATTCTACGAGGGATCGTGTTGTCCTCGCCGTGTGTCAGCGTCTCGCGGCCATTCGCCTCGCAGCTTTTCTCGCGCAAGGATCTTCGGAGTTTCGGATCGGCGCCCATTATCCTGATAGAAACAATACTCGAGCATACGTTTCTTTTTCCAGTCTATTGTGTGTGTGTGTGTACCGCATATTATATTCATAGTCCGATATAGGAGGATATATTACCGTTTTTATTGCTTTATTTTAACCGTATTTCCACATAAGTACGTACTATTCCGGTTCGTAAAATTTAGACAGAAAAGTATATTTTCAACACATTTAACATTTTTTTAGTCTGATATTCTGGCACTCTGAATTGAAGTTTATGACAGTTTTTTGAACAATTATTTTAAAATGTTGACGAAGTAGGAGAAACATTGAGCTGGTATGTGTTTTAAAAATTCATGGCTATACACTGCTATACATTTAAAAAATTCGTTGATGTTAGATTTAGATATCTGTTTTAAATTTACATATTTAAACATTCATTTTTTAAATATATAAAAAATACATATACAAACGCACGTATGCGCGCATACTTTAAAATATATATTCTTTTTTAAATTATTTAATTGGAATTCTACGGGAGGGGGGAAGTCTCCATAAGATTTAATCATTTATTCGGACAGTATACTGGTGACTCACTCGGAATGTCTCTGCGTCAGCGACTGAGCGGGCATCGTATGCTGCTGATGTACGTGATCCCGCTGCGCGCGTCTCAAAGCGGGACAGGTTGAATCTGGCAATGTGGCTATCCTACTTTCATCGGTATTATCGCGAATACCCGGCAGCTTCGGTTGTATCGTGACGCGCGAGAGGGACTGATTCCTCTGCTGTTGATAATGTTGAGGGGTCTGATGCAAATAAACCGCGGACTGGCGCATCTGTGCCGCGTATCTAAAACACACGCGCGAGCAAAGAGTGAATATCTTTCCCAAAGGTCAATTTTAATTTTCTCTTTAAATTTTCTTCTTTGATGCGTGCGTGAAACCATGATAAAGAATTTACGCGCCCGTACCTTTCTTCGGAATAGAAGTAACCGTCATTGGTCGTGTCCGACGGATTCATTATATCTAAGCTGGATTTAGGCCTCTGCGGACATCTTTGTTGATCCGGGGGTCTCTCGCATTGCGCGGGTTGCTGCTGCGGTCGCCTTGCTGCTTCATACTCAAGGAAGTCTGCGCTATGCGGTCGCGGCGGCGGTTGAGTTCTAGATTGTCTTACCATTGCCACTAAAGAAGATAAATCATAAACGCCCTTTTTGTGTTACTGCATTTTGCTAAATAACGACGCATTTGACATTTTTTGTAACACATATTATGCAATTTATGCAGTAAAAAGAAGTTAAATTTTATTTTTTTTAAAGCGATGCAAAAAAAGAGTATTCAAGTCATTACTGTAATAATTATAACGAGATAACATAAAACCAGTATCTATTTATAAAATTATCTTTAACTTAAAAAGTTTTATAATATTGCCGAATTAATACTCGATTGCATTAATTAATTTAGAGGAATTCAGAATAATAAATCTTCTTTTGTACTTCAAAATAATACTACAAAACGATTCTAGCAACCGCCAATGGCGATACGGTAGAATTATCAAAGAAATTATTCCTATTTTTTTCAGTGGATTTGCATCCTTTTTATACAACAATGCATATCGCCCCTCAATACTGGAGAATTTTTTGGGCACAAGTTCTTAACAATCCGATAAGAAAGCCCGCTTTGTAACTCAGAACGACGTTACAAACACACATTCTCGTGTAAAATATATATTCATCTTTTACTCTCCGGGGAGGGTACAGCCGGAATGAAATGCCGGTCATACTAATTACGAGCGCCTTTGTAGGGATCACCTAAGCACAGAAAGAGCAAAGCAAATGTGCACAAAGACTCACTGTTCGGCGGCGTGACGGGAGAGTGCAGTTGCTGCAGATGTTGCGCGTACAGAGGGATAGGAATGGGCGCCGGCGACACGCCCTTGGTGTAGCCCACCGGTCCCGCGGGTCTCTGATAAAGTTGTGGGGTGCCGTAGACCTCCTCGTAGTCGCCGTTGCCTCTGCTACTAGTCCTCGGCTTCGCACTACGGCCGTACGTGTCCGGGGTCCTCCTCTCCATCGGTTGAGTGGTCTGGCCATAGTAATTCAGGCCCGATTTGTCGATTCGCAGACTCTGCTGCGACGGTGGAATCCGCGTGCCGTATATCGTGTTGCTCCTCTCGTAATCGGACATCGGACTCTTGCTCGTCACCGTGACGTCCGGCGATACCGGACTCTTCCGGTAATCCATATCCGGCGACGGCGTCGAGTACTCGTTAGAGCCATCCGTCAGTCTTCTAGGCTTCGGCGGCGCGTTCGCGTAAATCGGCTGTCCGAATTTTGTTCGAGGCATAGGCTGCATCGTTTGAACGCCACCCGAGCCGGGATGCGACAGCTGCTGGGGCTGTGGCGGCTGCTGCTGCGGCGACTGTTGGACCTTGTGCGGATGCGATGACTGATGGGTCGGAAGCGCGTTCTGATGTGGCAAGTGATGATGAAGCAACGCCTGATGCTGGTGCGAATGGCCCGGGGTCAGTTGCTGCGGGAGCAAGTGCCCGTATTGCTGGTGCTGGTGCTGCTGCTGCTGCGGCTGAGAGGTGCTGGGCTGGCCGTACGGCGACGACTGTTGCACCCAACCGTTCATCATCGGGTGACTCGACGAGTCACTCGTGTGATTGTTGTTGGCGGAATTGCCGTTGCTGTTACTACCGCTGAGGTTCGGGAAGGAGGCAGTGTTCGCGCTATTCGGGCTGGAGTTGTTGTTGGAGGCATGGCTGGGGTCGTCGCGCGACTGGAAGCCATGGAAGCCGGAGTCGCTGTCGTCGGCGCTCTGATTCAGGATCGATGAGATCGACGAGACGCTAGGCCGGGCGCTTCGTTCGCCGTCCTGCGCTATCTCTATGACTACCGCGGCTTCGCCCGCACCACTGATAAAACGTAAAATTGAGAGAGAAATCTGATATTAATTTTAGTCCACATTATTCGTTCTGGATTTTCGAGCTTATAAAATGTTGAAACCCGAGATCAATCAAATAATCGGTAATTAAACAGTCAAAATCGCAAGATTATAATAAATGTCGTGTTGATCCAACTTGAAAACCAGTCATGTGGAACATTAATAGGATTACTGAGTTGTCGGGTATACGAAGCATATACATATAAAAAAAGATACATTTTCCTCCGAGTTTTGAAAATGTCTCATGTTACTAAATGCAAAGAAATTAATTTTTAACATTATTTTAGGTAACTTAGGTACTAACGTGCATGCTAAAAATCTAACGCTTCAACCGTTTTTCGATGTAAATAGAATTTTAACTAAAATATGAACAAGGACAAAACTCATGCGAGAAGCGTCCGTTGTCCGCTGCTGCGTCGGCGTGTCGCTGACGACGTGCTAATGGACAACGGCCCGGGCTCATCCACCGGCGGTATCTCGCGGGTCGAATAACTCTCGAGAAACTAACTAACGAGTTGGTTAGTTACGCCGCGATAACGCGCGAACGACAGATGCGCTGCAACGACCGCATCGCGATACTCTCGCGTGCAAATAAACGCTGGGTGGCCGTGCCGTCCCAGTTTCCTTCGTGGCGCGTCAAAGGGATGATGTTCATCGTCACACCGTTGCAGCGCCGAGCTAATTTCGGGATCTTCGCTCGGATTTCCGGACGAAGCTTAATGTCGAGATGTCGTCTTAAAAAATGACATCTTTCAGGGCGACGTCGGGCGTAGTTAAGACAATGGGGAGACATTCCATCGTGAGAATAAAAGCGGACCGTTTATTTTCGCGATGGCTCACAGAAGATAAGATTTTCGAGAGAGAGAGAGAGAGAGAGAGAGAGAGAGAGAGAGAGAGAGAAAGAGAGAGAGAAAGAGAGAAGTAATCTGTGATGGACCGGTAAAGTTTTTATAATATTCAAAAGCTTTAGAATTCAACAATTTTGAAAAATCGCTATTGAATCGTATGTAGAAAATAGGGTCGAGAAGAATGAGAGGCAAAATTGAACGAAATTTCCACGCGGACAAAATACAGGTGCGCGCGATGCGTGAAACGGAACTGTATTACGAATACGAAGCGGAATACAGAAGAAAATAACGAGTGAGGGAGAGTTTGAAACTAGGAGGATTATTTTCACAAAGCGATGCGCCATATGAAGAATTAAAACGCTCACGTGTATAGCAGAATAGCGCGAGCGATTATTACAATAATGGATTTAAAAAAAAACTTAGTTTTTTTTCGATCACATCACTGCATTTCGCTCTTCGTATCCGTTTATTTATTCAAGTTGCGTAATGGCAAAAGCAATAAGAGATGCAGACGCTCCTCGTTTTATAAACCAATAATTATTAAACGTCGAAAGCGTGGCGACTCGAGGTGGCTCGCATTAGCATTTCCTAATTAGGACTGAATAATTAAATTTACTTAATTTCTTATGATCAACAACGTATCGATGAGCTCGGCCGTAAGCTGTGCTTGTTCTCGGTTTTCACGTTATCACATAATTACACCTTATTGCATAATTACCGTGTGTTTTCCGTGAGTATTTGAAACAACTTAAAAATGCGTGCAAGGAACTTACGGGCTAGGATCTTGCAAAAGCGTCGCCAGAGTCAGAGCATTCACCCACTGGTTCATGCTCTCCCGACTGTCAGCCGCGAAGTGGTAAGTCCTCATGTTCGCGTGTTCAGCCTTGAAGGCGAACTTCTTGTTGACTTTGTCCTCGGGTTTGCAGACGGTAACTCTGTACGAAGGTAGTAATATCGAACCTAGCAGTTTCTCCTCCTCCGGGCCTGAAAATTAGTAAATTGCTACGTTGCAGTAAAAGTTACGAGAGTGAGACTGATCTTATTTACAAAATCAGGGTGCAATATCTAATTTAGTAATTTCGCGTTAAAACTCGCAAATTATGCGCACGCTGTCGCGATATTTCACACACACACACACACAATGTGTCTTAATTTTTGGTCGCAAAAAATACCAAATACATGACTACGATATATCTCCATACATCTCGCGTAATGAAACTGCAGCTGTCACGTTCGGATAGTCGGTCAAACGTAAAAATATTTGTTGCATCCTGTTTTCAATCCTGACTAGCTCAAATATACCATTTGATGATATAACTTCAATATGCAATATCCTCTCTCTCTTCCCTTTCTCTCTCTATTTTTAACTCGAAATTTTCTCTACAGTCTATTCCTATGATTGATGCACTATGTCTATACAGGCGTGTACTTTCATATAACTAAACATTTGCAAAAATAAATATTTGCATATTTGCTATGGTTCACGATATTGTATGGCGATATAAATATCAAAAGACACGAAATTCCACGGATTTTTATCGAACGAGATAAAAGCAGATTTTTAAATGTGTGTTCGTATGTACATATGTATATACATCACGTATAACCGCCACCGCCAAAATCTCGGCGAACGAATCGAATTCTCGCACGTTTCGGACAAGCTGAAATTTCAGTCTAAATTAATTTCAAGCTGAGCGATCCGCTTACGATAAATGCCAGAATAACGATAAACGAAAGTTTTTATCAATTACAGACTGTGGAATTTCAATTAACTAATCCACATAGATACTTTTTTCGTATTTCGATAACTAGAAATGTAAAATCTAATTGTTTATACATAAACTCTATTGTGGTTAAAGCAATTAAGCGTGTACAAGATCAAACTTTTCACATTTCATAATCAGACTTCAAACTCCCGTTATAAAGATATTTTCGTTTTATTTTAAAATGCGCAGAAGCTGTTATTTGTACATTTAACAATAAAACGAAAATATCTTCATGACTGAAGTTTTGTGCTTATTGTTGGCTCCGAACAACACTTTAGAATTCTTTGATCAGGGTTAATAATAACATATAAAGCTATGAGTGGAGCGACGTGAAAAGAATGTTTCTTGACAGTGCTCCTTGCGCCTCGTATATTTATTTGAAGCAAAAATTCAAAACACTTCTTATTCTCTATCAAACGTCCATTAAAAATACGAAAATAACAAAATAATAGCACATGAAAAAACTCACACATTCTCCATTTTAGCTTCATAAATTTTACAAATATCGACAAAATGATTTAGAAATATATTTTTGAGACTTAAGAGAGCTTGAGGAAAAAAATGTAAGGAGGATTATAAAATTTAAAAGTTTTGCGAAGATTCGCTTAAGAGATTAATACCTGTATAATAATAGATTCTTTTCTTTCAAAACACGGGAGATCAATTAATGCTCTTGATATTTCAAGTAAGCCTATCTGCGCGAGCAGGACGATAAGGGAGAAGAGCTTGTTATCGAGTATTAGTTACTTTTGTGGGTAAAGATACTCGAGGAGGCTCGAGAGGCCGCTAATTAGAAGGCGGTATGCATCAAATCTAATTTAACCAAAGTTCGTAAACGACGCGCCGAGTTGCTGCGAACTTCCAACGAAAACTTCCTTCTCGGATGATGTGGAAGACAAGCCGCGCGCGGGGTGTATCTTTAGCGAGACGTATCTCTGGACTCTGGCTGCGACCGCGCACGAATCCTCGTACCGAATCAAAGAGTCCGAGAGTAATTAGCGCCCCTAACCGAGATTAGACGAGCAACGGCGTCCAAGACGACTGGAAATTGGTCGTCTGTGCGATCTAGACTAGCAAGGCGTAAAACAGGATAAGACTTTTGGCGGAACTCCAGAATATTTTCGCGAATCTGGTAAATGCACCAAAATAAAAGTTCGTAAATAGAGCATATACGAATAAAAACTCTGGAGACATTGACGTTTATGAAATAGAAATTTTATTTTCTTGGAAGTGATTTTTTTACCGTTCGAAATAACTATTTGTTGAAAAATCATAATTTACCTTAAAATGAAAACTGTCGTTATTTTATTGCACGATTGCAAAAGCTGCATTTTTGTCAGTTAGATTTTATTATAAGAAATCTGAAATTATCAAAGGATATCAATTTCCTGCGAAATGGCTATTAAAATCTCATTCGTTCGATTTGCGCAATACGGTTGATGAGAGGGCTTATTTATACTAATAACTAACTTTATAATTTCCGTTGGATTGGTGATTAATAGGAGCTTCTGGGATAATTATTAATGATTATTCCAGTCCATAATGTCAATTGATAATTACGCAGCGAATAAACGTTACATTTGCCGGATTCGAATGTTAAATTGAATCCCGAACGAGCTGTACTGTACTTCCGACTAATAAAGCTCATTAAAACCGGTACCGTAATGCGGCAGCATTACGTTCAGGGCAAAAATAGCAGGAAAAAGAAACGCTGAAATACGCAAAAGGAATATGTCGATGGTACAACGTGCGGACAACTCACCCTTGTAATAAAAGAGGCAGTACTCCGAGAGGACGAACCAACGCTTCTTCCACAGCATGAGACCCTCCGAGCCTTGTTTATACAACCACCCCTGCAGCGCAACGGGAGCGGAGAGGGGCCTTTTTGCGGCGGGCGAGCGCAGACCCGCTTGAGGACCGCTCCGTCTGCGCACCCCCGACACGGAAGCTGCCACCCCCGAGCCATCGTGCTTGCTACGTACCTGAACAGGTACGGCGGGCGGCGTGCTCGACTGGACAATCTGTAAAATAAAACGCGCCCTTTTCTTATCAAGACACTCATTTACAAATCTTACGACCGACGTTACATCAATGTCAGTTGAATTTAATTTACTTAAATTAGAACTGTCCTATCTTGAAGTGAAAAAGGACGAAAAATCGGTTAAATAAAGGTTAAGATTAATCGCTCGTTTCTTCTTAATTAATTTCGAAAGACTGAAGGTTCTATATATAGAACTTTCACTTTAAATTTAATTATTATGTTTATAAAACTTGAGGATCGTGAGTAGAATTGATGACATCTAATTAAATTTTTATCAAGGCGAAATTAATCGCAAGATTTAACACGGTGACACTCATTAATATATATTTGTACGATTTTAAAACGAGCAAACCTAATTTTAAAAAGCATTCATTCAATTAACGTAACATATAAAAATGTGATTAAATATAGATTTTATTACGCGACTTCTAAATATGCTGGCAATGCGAAACATGATATTATTGATATTATTTACAAGACGTTCACGTGTCATATCGTATGGTGTTGAAATAAGGTGTTGAATAGCTTGAAACATTTTCTAAATTCGAAGGATTTACAAGGTAAATGCGATCCCGCGGGATGAAGATAGAAAGCTGGAAGCAATAAATCTTCGGTGAAATTTGGAATCTTTCTCTCGCCACGATCAGCCACGCGGCCGAGATCTCGACACCTTTTATTCGGTGCCTTCCCCGAATGCGGCTGATCGAAATCCGTTTTTCCGCTTGCCGACGCGCCACGTTATCGCGCAAAATTGCCGTTGGCCGACAAAAATTTCGCCACGCCACTCGGAACGTCTATCCGATAATGAAAAGCCATGGAAACGAAAAAGGAAGAAAAGACCCGCAGCGATAGCGCCATTCGCCATTCGAACGTGAAATTCGTCCGATCTGTCGATTTCCCTCTTCCCGTCACGCTTGTCGGGAAGAAAAGAAAAAGGCGCGCCGGTATTCGACGAACAAAACCAATATCGCTAAATAACTAATTACTCGGTGGACGTTGGGCAGCCGGATGCATTTTCAATGACGAGCACGTGCCTCTGCAAAATCCGGTCGGATTTAATCCTCGAAATAGACCCGGTGTATTATGCAGCCTCCTATCGATTTCCCTCTACCTTCCCATTAGATTTAAAAATACATGCGCAAAAGAGCGCCAGCGTATCGGTCTCGGTACAAAAGATTGGAGAGGGTCGTGGGAAACACTCGAAACTCCATTCCTGACGTGGAAATGAATAATTTACCGCTCGCGCGCGCGCTCTCTCTCTCTATCTCGCCCGGGTCCCACCTGGCTCTCCGTTTTTCTTTCGAATTTTATGAGACATCCCCCCGATTCCGAATGCAAGCCAGCGACGGAAAATAGTTTATATATTTGCGACGCTCGCAAGTTTCGTTCGTGATGTACTGCGCGCAATGGCGAGATATTGCTCTGTATCGAACGATAGAACGCTAGCATTAACATCGTACGGGAAGTAGCGTCATAAGGAAGTAGTTTACGACGCTGAGCAAATCAATATGCCATTTCCTAATATTCTTCCGCCGTGTTCTTTCGTGCGTTATTAAAATTTATGGACGGTAAATCACAAATTTATTCACAAATCGCAAATTTAGGTTTACGAGCATCTATATAAGAATTCGTACGCCGGAAAATCACGACGTTACGCGCAATGCTGTGCCCTTATGCCGACAACATGGCGCTTTCAGACGCGACACTTGTCAGATCTTGCTTCTTATATTGTTAGAAGGGCCACCGTCAACAAGAGACTCGCTTAGATACGATTTCATATTTCATCTAAGGGCATAAGAGGAGAGAAGCTCCGGAAAATGCCCCATGTCCTCGGTACGAACGCCCGTAGTTTTCTGACGCTCTCGAAGAAACACCGATAACACGAGCTGTATTTTTCAGGAATACAAAGTGCCGCGGACGTTTCTCTTTGAGAAACTCGCAAACGACACACGTTTTATAACGCGCGCACGTATAGCGCATAGAGAGTGCCCCTAAATCGCGAACGGTAAGAACTATACAATGCACCGTTGGGCATTTGCTCTCCCGGAGGATACATCAAGTAACACGTGCATTGTCGATGCAAGAGGAAGTCCCTCGTGATTGATCTCTCCTCGCGAGAATGATGCAGCCGCGAACGTTACGCAGGAATTGCGGAAGAACATTAGCGCAACGTTCCGTCGTCCGGTTTCGCCTTCGGCGCACGGTCGTCCGTCTCGTGTCCCTGAAATTTCCCATATACGAGCTTTCGTCGCGCGCCACGAAAAAGCCGGACACGGAAGAGGAGTCGCCCGGGTAATCCGTTAAATTACAAGAGCTGCTCGCGCGCAGTTCCTCGACGACGGAAGCGAGTGCGGGCGGCTCGACCGACCAAAAAAGACGAAACTCCCCGGGTTCGCCGATCCCGATTCCCGAGGGAAACTTCGTTTCCGCGGAACAGGAAAAGCCCGGCCGAACTCTCTCGCGGTAAACTTTCGCTCTCTCTCTCTCTCTCTCTCACCCCTCCTGCACCCTCCTCGTCTCGCGGCGGCGTCGAATTAAATCACGGCCGATTCGTATCGCTCGGCCATTATCCCCAACGAGGTAATCGCCGAGTCACACGATGCTAATTCGAGCGATGCCTCTAATTGGGAGAGCAGCGCGGATGGTTCGCCGCGCTAAACCTCTGCCATTCTCGCTCACATAAAGACCCCGCGGTCGGCATGCAACTCATTAAACGTTGCGGCTCCAAACAGTAAGTAATAATCGATCGTGGGAACGACCGTTATTTATAGCGATCCACCACGCGAATACTCCGCGACGCGATTTTGTCGTAATTTTAGCGTCTTCATGAAGATAAATTCTATCTTGGTCGAGTTTCTCTCGAGAAGAAACGTAAATATAATTTTCAGGAATTATATCTACGGGATAAATTATCGCACGTCGATTTATTGGTAAATATCAGATAACTTTACCTTTTTATTGTCCATTCCGGGCGTAGAGCTGGTCACCGGCTGGTCGAGCCTGTAACAGAAAAAAAATTGACTTTGAGACACTTGCGACGGGGAATGCAACACAATTTATCATTTATTACATTTATAATTAACCAATTCCTTGGGGCAAACAAATCCGCTTTTACGTCATCCGCTAAATCTGACATTTTATTGTGAATATCTCGCCTTTTTCACTGTATCGCTCTTTCGTAATATATTTTGCTACATTTTCTCTCCGACTTCCGCTACTCTTCAAAAATAATCGTCTCAATGCCTGTCGAACGATATCGAGCGATCGTCACTTTCCGCTGGCGTGACTCGCGGACGAATCTCGACCTCGATTCTCAGACAATACGGACGACGAAGCTACGCCTCGGTGTTTTTCGATATGGCAGCATTGAAAATTTATTGCAGGCCATGCAGACGGAAAGACCGGTCGATACCTACCACGGCGCCTAAAAAAAAGGCTCTGAAATGAAAGTTTCATTCCGACTCGTCGAATAAAACTTTCCGCGCTAGAGAACCGAGTGTCATCATACCGAGCAGTGACTGCATATTGAAATAATGTAATGCTATACGCGAAACACGCATTGTTCCTTTAGAAAACCGGTGGACATTCGCGGTTACGAATCACCCCGGTTAAATTAAACGGTAAAATAATTGAAACTGACGACAAAACGACTCGTTTCGAGTGCGTCGTGAAATTTAAACAATGGAACATTTCACTAGCTTCATTATTCTTCATGTCGCTTTATCCTCCCATTTCCTTTATTACAGTATCGCCCTTTTACGAGAGAATCATATGTTCGCGTGTGTTCTTCTTAAAAAAATTAGTGTGACTGGCGTATATGTTGCCTCTCCTCGCCATTCCTGTACATATACGAAAAGTCACGTTCTGTTGTGGCAACCGTCGAGATGTAGCAATGGCATTTGCCTGCACACTACACAGGGAGGAAAGGGTCAACACACTATGCACAGGATGCCCTTGCGCGCCGTGCAGTCGCAAAGGCATAACGCGCCATCGCTTTTTATTACCCGAGCTGCACCGTCGATAGGTGCAATGTGGTGGTTGCGCGACGTGACGCGTGGCCGTTCGTTCAGAAAGTCGCCTCGGTTAGCGGGAGAGATCGATTTATCGTTTCCCGGACGGTTTTATTCCTGAGACCGGCGAGCACGTACGCCCGTTCCGTACAGCTCTGCGGTCCGTCGTCGTTGTTGTCCGTCGTGGCGCGCGGCCACGGCCGGACATTGCACGTGACGAGATGCCCGCGTGCGCCTCGATCACCGGTACACGCGGCAAAACCCCCGTCGAATTTCCATTTTCTATTCCCGGCGCGTGTTGCCCGATATTAAAGCGCCTGAATCATTTTATCAGTTCGACTTGATTCGATTTAATCTCCCGAAATCGTGAGAACTGTTATAAATCGATGTCATCGAGCTCCCGGCGCGACGCAAGAGTATCTCGTTCCCGCGTGCGTCGATAATTGAATCTTTCCGTCTCAATCGCCATCGAGATACAATGTGTAAAATGTAATGTCATCCAATATCGTGCTAAATACAGTAACTCGATATCGCATCGAGTGTGTTCGATATCGTTATACCCTCCGAAAAAAGTCTTGAAAAATCGACGTATTACAGATATTCGTTCGCGACCTTTCCGAACGAGACGCCGCGCACGTAGATGAATCCGATCCGAATAATCAGTCAGATTACTGTTCGAAAGGGTTATTATAATTAACGTCGATTTCTCTTTTATAGACATCAATCTTTTCTAAACCCGTCTTTCCCCGCATTCTAATTGCGGGATCGGTCAATCCGTTGACGGGCGAGGCCGCGTATAGTCGACTGATGACGTCAAATTGTCGATTACCCAAAAAGCTGCATGAAAGCGACAGCAACGTATCGGCTTGCCGAAACCGCAGATTCGATTGCCGATCGGTTTGCCGATCCGTTTCCAATTCGCCCCTGCTGAATGCCGCTCGCTGATCTTACCCGGCATTAGAATTCAATCGCATTTAGACGATGATAAGATAATCGACTGTAACGGGACGCGCGTTGCGCTGCAACGTCGACGACGGAATGATTAATGCCATTATAACGTCGCATTCATCTGGAATAGCAAGCGGAATAGCGTCCAAATGAAATTCCAGAGACTCCGTTGCGTGGCTCGCGTCTTCCGATCCGCTCGCAGTCCGCGACTGTACGCGCGGATTTTAATGACTGCCCTTAATTGGCGCAAAATTGCTGCTCTAATGTCTGATCCAGAGCGAGAGAGAGAGAGAAAAGGAGATTCCGCGCCCTATAACTCCTGAGCTTCACGATGTAATTAAAAACCAACGTACTAAACCGCACTCGCGTGCGTCCTAATAGAGCTGTTTCCATCTCCGGGATCGCCAAACTACCGTTCTCTTCCACAACCGTGCTCGAAAGTCCACGTCTTCGTAAAAGACGATGCTATTGACTTTTTCCTTTTCGTTGTTTTAGCGATCATGATAATCCTCCAAATGGCGCTATAAGACCGAAATAAAATACGAAACGAGTTCTACACGAGGCATGCCGTAAAAACGTGATGTTCACGTACAAGTACGATAAATCTGTTACGTCTCAGAAAAATCTCTGTTCTTTACGACAATTTTCAATGTTAAACGTTCCAAAAAGTACGATTAATTAGAACTATTCTAACACATAACGATAATAATAATCCAATTATTCGATAATGTAATTGTGCGATCATACAACAGCAAAATGAAAATAGTGGAGAGTCGCAAATGTTGCTGAATATGAACCCGCAAGCATCGTGATACTTATTTTGTAGTCGACTATGTAGATGGTTCGAAGAAAATTAATTCTAACTTTTAGCTGCAACAGACGCAAAGTCTAATGACTTGTCTAGTACGACGGATCGCTACAGAAGCGGGGCGACACGCGACACTCGGCGACGATGCCTGGAGTTTTGGCATTTACGACCGCGCTACGGAGAAACCGCGCGGTCGTCGGGGGATGCGAAATGCGAACGTTGAGGAACCGCTGCGTCGCGTCGCGCGGAGTGTACTCAAAATGCATCGTCGTATGTTACTTTAACGCTCGCGCACGCGGCGGGCGACCGAAATTGGGTCGCCGCGATGCGGTGCGATGCGCCACGATTTAACCCTTTGATGTAGCGCGGCGTGTACACTCGTTTATTCGCGGTGGCGCGCGGTGAATGCGGCATACGTCTCTACGCCACGCGACGGTATCAACCGCACCGATCTTTTATGGGTTAGGAATGCTTCTTACGGCAATATAGCGGAAACGCTGGCGCCGCGATTATCACCTCATACGTTCTGGCAGTTACCGTTTATGCCGCGCGATGCCCCAGAACTTTCAGACCACTCGCGAATATTAGATAGAATTAAAAGAAATGAAAGCTTTTCCAATTTCGCGAGTTTATCTTCTAGCATATTCGGTATCGGATAAAATTAAATAAATATAATAAAAGTATTCTGATATCTCTCGGATGAAATTTGTATTTTAAATTTCTGATTACTTGAATCTCTAGCAATTTACTGCTTAAAAATTTAATGGGAATTAAATCGTTTGCGACACGCAAAGGATATAATCACGAAATGTTTTCAAACGCCAACTGCAAACCGGAGGCAAACATATCAAAGAATTCTGGTATGCTTGGAACACGCGGTGGAAAAGTAGTGTAGAAAAAGCTCCCGCTGTTCCTTGCACGCTTATTACAGTATTCATGTTACAGACATATATTTACCGTAATAATACGACACCATCGCGTATCGCACGTCATAATGAAATTAGAGTAGTTGTGCTCGAATGTAACGTTGAACGTGACGAGAGAGCGACAAAGTAAAGCAGACAATTAAAAACACATGCGGCAGCCGCTCGACAGTCTGAAAACGAGAGTTTAATGCGATCCCCGCCGGTCTGTATACGCGCCTAGATTATATAGAAATATGCTTCAAATCCACGGCAGCATTTACGTTATTAAAATATCATTTATGCGTATTAAACGTCATTTCCCCAGGACGCTCTCAGCCACGATCGTATTTCCGGTATTTTTAGTGCCGGAGAAAATTTACTCCTTTGCGCGACAGCATCGTAACGCACACGCTCGCGATCGCTTTAAGTTCCCCGTGCCACTTGACCCAGAAATTCATGTCGAAAGCATCGAAATCGATATCCTACGGAAATAGATGCGAAGAAGCGTCGCGAATAATTGGACGTCGATAAATCGCTAATGGACGAGGGAGACGGCAATGTATAAAAGTTATATAAACGGGATCTTTTTTTCACGGATGACCTTGCCGGATAGGAAACGCAGCATCCGCGGGAAGGTCAGGATAAAATTAGCATGTGGAGGTTACATATGAATGCAGAGACCTCGACCGTGTTCATGAAGCAATCGTTTGAATAAACACGATGTATATACCTATATATCCGAGTCTCCAGTCCCACACAGGTTTCGTTTTAGGCAAATAAAGAAGGAATAAAATGCATATTTTAAGAGGATAGATATGTAGTAGTCAAGTTAATTGGGAGCTTGTCGTCTTGGCAGCAACCTACATATTTCACGAACGAATGTATATATATCGGACTTACTTTAATTTTCGTTATCGGATCTTTCTTTAGACGTTGTATGTATATAAACACATTACAGATATTTAATTACGCTCGATTTTATCGCGGTTGAATGGGGAGGAGAAAGAGAATGTAGGCGAGAACAAAAAATCCAGTGGTAGAGAAAACCAGAGGCGGTCTTGTGGCTAGAGGGAAGGATGAACGGAAGGGGAGAGGAGCGGAGCGAGACGGGGCTAGACGTGCATGAAAAGCCTCTTCACCAAGAACTCGCAAATATTTTTGCATCCTGGATGAAAGCTCCTCGCGTAAACCGACGCGAAGTGCTTGCTCGTCTCGTTGTGCTTCATATTGGAAGAACGTAAGAGGATCCTCCCGAGTATGAGCTCCATGAAAACGCGTCGCTTTTCCCGAGCTTACTCTCTTCCGGCAGTTTGCATGCGGATCGGCTGTTCCGCCGTTTCTCTCTCTCTCTCTCTTTCGTTTTTTAATTCCCGAAAGTTGAGCGAGAAGCATTGTAGTCGTGCTGTCGTCGTGAAACACGTACAAGTGGGACAAACATGGCGAACGACTCCTGCAGGTATCTGCAGGTCCCAATACAGGCCGGGTCTAGTCGATAAAGCTGCTTCCGCTCGTCCTTTCCCTCGTTCTTTCTCTTCCCGCCACCTCCGTCCTCTCCTCTCGTCTCCTTCTTTCTGCCTTTTCCGCAGCCGCAGACCGCGGCTTACCGTCGCCGAAGAAATTTATCGGCGGACTTTACGTTTGCCTCTCTCTGTCGTGAAGTCTGAGTAAGTGCTGAGTGACTCGCGAGATGACTGCCGGGGAGACAGTTGGCTGCTCCGGAGAGCAGCCGGTATGAAATTTATGGGAAAGCAAAATAAACCGTACGCCAAGGCTAATTTATAAGCGCGCCGAGCTTAATGGTGTAAGACAGGATATTAGTTGGAGAATTTATGTTAACTTCCCAGCGGATGCATCCTGTTGCTCTTTGTCAAGCTGCCCCGTTGAATATTGATCGCGGGACTAAAAGTTATCTCGCAGCTTACAGGTCGGCTAACCAGCGCTACACGAGGATGCTTCTTTCGAAAGTGATACACGCGGTATGAGAAATAGTATGAATTTCAATGAGGCGACAAACAAGATTATAAACTTTTTGTTTGGAAAACTGTACTTCGATATAAAGATTTTTAAAATTGTCGGCATCTCTATTACCACTTTTGAAATAAGCTTGAAATAAGTAGTTTACGTATAGGTTTAATGCAGGAAATGATCGTTATTTCAAATAGTGATTTATAAAAATCATGTCATATAAAGAATTCATTTAATGACGCAGCAAAAACGTACGGAATTTTTATGAGTAACAAATAGAAAACTAGATCAAAATCTTAATTGTTTATGTCACCGCCGTTGACAGAATCCGAAAATATATCGAAATTAATACAATATGATCGTATCTGTACAATCGGAAAATTTGCAATTTATTTATCGATGCAAATTATAAACTCAGCGAGCTGTGAGTTAATTATTACGACACGCTCTTCGAGCCTGATATTCTACATGTAGCGATGAGTGCACATGAAGTTTACACCGGTTTAGATCGATACACGGCGTCTTGTCGGTCGTGGTATATACATCAATACGTCATTTCCTCTCATAGCATCCCAAGAGTATAATTGAAACAGAATGGATCCCCTTTCGAGGCAACGGCGAATCGTCTCCCTTTCTCGTGTCTCTCCGTCGATTTTCGCTCGTGACCTTCCGACCCCTTATCTCCACAATATCGGATAAAATATGCGGTAGAACTGTTATTTTTAGAAATTTAATATTTACATCCCACGCCGCGCGCGACAGATATACCTACATGTTTATTTTATCAATAGTCCGCACGACATAAGTCATAAATTGAACAGTTAATTAGAGTAACGCGATCATTCAGAATCGCGTCAATTGCAACAATACCATTGAAGATCGCAAATTGTTTCTGTATAGAGCTCTTCGTATCTGCTTTCAATATAATATCGTATCATCGTTGTGCCATGTAACAATTGAGCGTATTTGTAATCAATTACACGTTCGAAGCCTTCAGTTAATAACAATTTGCAGCGCATTATTCGACGTCATATAATCGTCTAGACTTGCAAATATTCACCCCTTTTTTCGTATCGTTGAATTTATATCACAATATTCTTCTAATTCTTTATAATTTTTTTTTAACTGGATACAACCACAGTAGTCGAATTTTACGTTGCACACGAGCGACAATCAACAAAACGCAAATATCATAACAACGTGACCACAATGCCGTTACGCTATTATTCTGAATATACCGTCAATGGTATGTGTGAATGGACCTTTATATATCGCGCATGCCGTACGCGACGCACGTGTCGCAGTCGTGCAAGTCTTTCCCAGTGAGTGCAATCCCTCGCCACATGACCTAGGTAGCCGATCGATAATCATGGCGAAAAGTTCGTTCGGTGAAAATAGTAGAATCCCATCGTACGAGGAGGAATAGGACGCTTAAAAGCGGGCGAACTTCCACTTGTAAGCGGACACACAAAGGGGCTTGCGTAACGAAACAACGGAGCCAGCGCGAAGAGATGAATTATGTTTGTCAAGTTGCAATTCCCATTTTGCACAAATAGCATTTTGCAAGTAGTTGAGTTCCGCGGATGAGCATTTTGTTGAGAGTTTGCCCCAGTGCCAGAAGCTGCCGTATAAGGCACGTCGAACAAGCGAGGTTAATGGTAAAATGGTATAAAGTTAACTGAGTAAATGCTTAGAATTTTTCCTCTCTCTTAATTAATTTTTTTTAATTTTAATAAACCCTAATTTGAGAGACATAGACGGGAGTATGCACGGGAGTACTGGACAACGCACATATGTGCACAGTCAAATTTAACGGAGGCATGCTTGACCTATATACGCATTTCACCCACGCTTCCCTTATCGACAACAATCATCCCTTTATCGCGACGTAGGCTACAATACCTCGCTTCGATGCCACGTCGATCTCGTCGGATATACTACGCTCTATTCGCCCGTACTTCTCTTTCGACCGTATTTTCACCAGCGCGTACATTTCGCGCACATTTCGCGCGACTACGAGCCAGATGAAAAAGCTCCAGATGTATCGAAGCGATGGCTCGATAGCAGACGGGTTTATGCACGGTACAGAGGCGGCAGTGATTCGCGCGTACATATCCTACGGGCGCGTCACGAGAGATGGAAAAAGATACAGGGGTAAAGAGAAGAAGAGCTTGAGCTTTTTCGGACATTCTCGCGTCTACTTTGTGGGCGATGTTCGACTGGAGATCTCTACGGCTACGCGCCGCGAGAATACATTTTAAAACACGCAATCGACAAAGGCATGTCGAAAAATCTCCCAACCTTCCCGCGGGACTTGATTTTTATTGATCTCCTCGATGAGATTGGAGTTGACAAACATTCGCGTTATTTACGTCTCATTCGCTCATAGCTATTTTGGAACGATAAAACTGAATAATTTAGACAAATAATTACTTCTAAAATTTTTCTGCAGGATGTTAGTTTTTATCGAGCTTCGCGATCAAAGTTGGAAAAACAAGATATTCGTCCAATTTCCGCTATTTTTACTCCGCGCACATTCCTATAGATTTTAAAGTGGTTGCAGTTGAATTTTTTATAAAAAAAAAGATACTGATCACGAAATATTGGACGAACAATAATACAATCAAAATACTCGGGTATAACAAAAATAGTATTCGCTTTGTTCAATCATCTGGATGGAGGGGCGAAGGAGTGATGCTATTTGTGTGTTTCATGCACAGTTTCATGAATCAGTCATAGCGCTCTTTTGATGTGGATCTCCTCGCACATATTCCTCGGAGTTTCACAAGCAGTTACAATTGAACATCTTCCTCGCACAATGATAACGGACGAAACGTTGGAATGATGAAATAATAATGTGGACAACTGAGATACAGACTGAAAATTGTCTAGAGAGGATATTCTGAAGGGAGGGACTGAAAATTGTCTGGGAGGAAAAAAGTAATGGAAGACGAAGGTAGAACTTGCTCTGTGTCAAATCGTCCGGCGATATCGCGATTGCATTACGGACCTTCGTGCTTCCATTGCGAAGCCTCTATTTTTTTTATTTCAATTGTCTCGAAATATTTCGCGAGTAAAATGAAGATAAGAAGAGATAGGTAACGACAAGTGCAACAGCAGAATACAATTTCTTCGAATACATATAATTATATGTGTATATGTATGTACATATAATTATGTATAAAATTATAATATTGTATAACATAATTACATACCCACACAAATACATAAACACACAAATATATAAAACAACGAATAAAGAAAAGCTTATTTTTCTTCAAAGAAAAAAGATGAATGCTCGGGAAATCTGATCAGAAGCGAGTAAGTACTTTGCCTGTAATAAACTAATAAGTCTATGTGAGGATGGCATGAAGGAGAAAGGATTTATCGCGTCCTTCGCCGTATGCGCCCGCTAATGCGTTTCCGACGAATTATGAAACGCTAAGTTGCAGTCGGCCGAACGAATTCCATCATGCCCGTTTCCGCCTTTGTGAATTAATAAAAAACGCGGGTTACAAGAGAGCGATTTTAAGCCGCGAAAATATCGCATAATATGTTGCGTCATTAATGAAAGCAAGATTGTACGATTATCGACCCGTGATATTATTCTAATTGTATTCGTTTTAATTATACTCGCTTTCAGCCAGTAATTAAAATTCCTTTCGCGACGCGCAAGATAAGAGTCGAAGGAGTTTCTGAACAAGATACGGAAAATATCGAGATGCGGATGTGAGATATCACGGCGAGATTCGATAAGTAGAAAATGATAGTGATCGGTTTATTCCTGAAAGAAGGAAGAATGAAAAACAGGTGTTCTGAATAAAAGTTTTCCGCGTTATAGCCGGCGCCTTATACACAAATAAATGCCATTACACGTCTTACCAGTCGAAAAAATTCCACAGGCACGCGAACATGTTGGCTGCTTCCCACATCGACGACACCTTCGCGCGTTTCTTGCACTCTTCCGTGAATACTTCTAAATCGACCCCGATCGTTGGTCGACGAAAATCCTCTCTTTTTTTTTACATTTTTACACGTACGACCAAGTTTACCATCGATCGCACACTCGGAGGGCTCGCTCTGGCTTTCCTCGCTGTTTCCTGATCGGCATCGAGCAGCAGCACGTTCGAGCGTTACCCGTTAGTATCGACGAGTAGAGTTGCGATGTCATATTCAAGCTGACGCTTGCACTCTCGCAGTTTGCGCGGTCCATCGCGGTCGTTACGCACTTGCAAAGTAGCGCGGACTCGGCACGAGAATTTCGTCACGCCAATCGCCCGCTCTATTGATCTGCCGATATTAAGAAGACACGAGACGAATAATGAAGCTAGAAGCGACAGAGATCTCGCGCGCGCGGCGGTGAGCTCATTGCGCGGCGTTACACGTGTCGCGACGTGTACACGGTGTGTTTCCGCGAGCTTCGAATTCGCCCTCATCATGAAACCGTGGCAATTAGTCGGCTAATTCTAAAGCGGAATAGCAAATTACCTGTCGCGCGGAAATGTCGTTTCCCTCGCAACGCGGGACGTGCAATCCCGTATTAATACAAACAGCCCCCTCTCCCACGAGAAAATGGCGTACGTCCATTCTTGTCGAGTTGTCGCAATTTCCCTCGTGATATTTTGCAAAAACAATCCAACAACGGACGGGCAAGGCTCGTGTAAGTTTCCGGGGAAAAAACATCGACGCGGATGTGCGTAATGCTGTTCGTCAAATTTCCCCTAACGAGAAATGCATTTATACAGTCGCCCCTATAAAGGAAACGTACGACCAGCCGGGAAAGTTGGGAAACGGATTAAAAGCGAAGACTGTCCGTGTCGACGCCGGTGATAACCACTTCGCAAACTCGCGTAAACTCGTTATAGAGTCCATCACCGTTTATCGAAGGTTGCATGCATTTGTGAAAATAAAGGTGCGCCGCAGCAGCCGCCGGGCCGCCTCGTCTTCGTCGCTCAAAGAATTTAAATCTATGTTATATGTCACCGTCGTGTACACGTACATAGTACTTAAATTTTCCTGAAAATGTGGCGCCTCGACGGATTCGAGCTCCGCGACGAGGAGAGGAATCCCCTCGAAGCAATGAACCGATCATAAACTCATTTAAACGGTCGACGATATGCATCAAGACATATTAAAAGCTGCGCGACGACTTTTCCCGCAGCTACGCTGCAAACAACTCAATGTTAATGTTGATGTTCATTAAATTTAGGTGCGGCACGTAATAACAGCGGAGTAATAAAAAATACATCGCATAATTGAGTCATCCGTTTTATCTATTGCAATTTCTCGTTCCATTTCGGAACGGAGAGAAAATTGACTCTTTCGCGCATAAATTTTTCTTCTCTTTTCGACGCGAGACAAAATCCTGTCTACTATATTTTCGAAGGTATACAAACGCGATACGTGTGATAATTCATTTCTTTTTATTCCCTCTATCCACCCTTTAAACGCGAATAAAATGCACACGCGCGGCATTGAAAATTATGTCAAAATTACGAGAGAGAGACCTCCGATAGATAAAACACTACATTCTATGCTCTACTCGGAACGATATCGCCAGTAATTTGGCGATGCTTGTTACGGATAAAAAAAAAGAAAAGGAGTACTATCTTCCCATCGCATTATCGCCTCTGCGAGCGACGTTAATGTATTCGGCAGCGTGTAAAGCGTGCATCGAAAACAGAGTTGCCGGAGTTGCTAGTCGAATACATGAATAATCAGGTTGCCACCGCTATACGCTCTCGGTAACCGCCGCCGGTTTTATCAAAAGGCTGTTCACCGTACGCTACGAGAAAAGCGAGTACGTCTTAGAATTTTTTTCTTTCTCATGCAAAATATAAATTCCCGTCGTCCAATTACTTTCGCTCGTGGGAGCGTAACCAGCATCGTTTGGATTGCGCTGATTTTTTAATAGCTTTCCCGTGTAATCTCTTTAACCTTTCAGATAATCTTTAAAAAGGTAGTTATATATATCGCGAGCGAGTTTAATGCCAAACACGATGTTTTTCACGAAGCTTGTTATTCCGTTCGAAGAAAATTGATATAGAAATTATATCTTGATTTAATGAACAAAAATTTCCAATGTTACGCGAATAAAATCCTGCCGTTAAATATATATATATATATATATATATATCTCTCTCGAATAAAAAAAAAACAAAGTAGCGTGATACAGGTAAATAACTACCGGCGCTTAAATGCCACATCGATTTTAACCCTATCCTCAAACGAGCAAACCCCATCCCGGTTTTTGCCGTGTCGCAAGCGTCGCGTCGCGTCGGCGAAACCGTAAATACGTGGTTTCACTCGGACTATTTTCTTGATTAAAACATCGATCGAGACACACGGTCGGCGCCGTGACACGAGCCGCGACAGCTTCGTTCGAATTATCAAATCGCGGATAGGCGTGCGGAAACATTTCGAATAAAATCAACGAGCGTCGAATCAATTTGACGCGAATGCGGAAACAATGGAGCGCACTCAACGAAGTGTATTTAATGATAAAACGCATTAGTTGGGCGTATCGCGCGACAATTTCAACTTGGTCTCCATCCCGTATATCTCGCGTCCCTCAACCCTCAATATTCGTCGCACGAGTTAGCACATTACTCCATCCCTCCCCGATTAGCATTCGTTTCCGCGGAGCGACGAGCGGTTGGGATAAATAAACGCGCAACGAGAGGTGGAATGCCTTTTGAGGGACTTTGCATGTTTCACGAAATTCCTTCCGCGTACCACCGCGTCGAATTAACGTGCCTTCGCGACGCGCGCGTCCTGAATATCCTCTGATCATCTGAATATTGCAAAACTTCGTTTGAGCGAGGGTCGATTGCTCGTCAACTCCCGTTCGCACCGCCCTTGGCCTTCCGCGATCAACCCTATCCGAACTACCGCGTACGTTGCCCTTCCGTGTGAACTTTCGAGTCGGAGTAAAAATCGAAGCGAGACTTCTCGCGATATGAAGGCTCATGTAAATTCCATAATACGACGGTTCAATACGATGATTTTTTCGTGATTTTCTCGACTCGAAGATCTTCGCGGTGATAAAGTACATAAAATTAATGAAAAACCGTATGCCAATTAAAACTATCACATAACCATCTATGACAATTTGTCATTACTATTTTTCGTTTTGCATTTTTGATTTTCTAATTTTCAAATTATTTTCGCGAATACAATGCAAGGATATTTTCCAGAAGACTATTTTACCAGTAACATAGATCGTAATGAAGGCGTGGATAATTCATAAAATGCTATTTAAATGTACATTATCACCGCACATTCAACATTAAATAATCCATCCAATTCCACGTTTTATATTTGCCTAATAAAAATGGCTTTAAATTAGACACTAAAAGAAAAGCGGGCAATTATATTTAGCCTCAAATATATACCGAAATATTTAAGTATTTCATTGGTGAGGACTAATGCCACGGATCCATGAGGACAACTTTCATTAATCGCCGCGATGAGATCCCCCTCTGACCAACTTCTATCTGGAGGTCGCGACCAAGACACTCGTGTCACTCGCGATTGTGATAATCACACTCGAAGAGACACCCCGGAAGAGTCCCCCGGGTGTCGACCGGTGCACGATCACGTGCCGGGTGTCGCGGGGCAACGTCCGCGCATTTTCTTTCTCCGTCGCGCTCAACGCTCGCTACACCACTTGTACGATGCCGGCGAGATATGGCGAGGCGCCGCGCCGCCGAGGCTGATCGTCTGCCCGATCGCGCGCGCGAGACAGACGGCAGTCGATCGTCCTCGCCGGGGTCACGGGAGGACGCGCCGGAAGCGGCGCGCGGCAATTATTATCATCGATTGTTATCACTGCTCCGGCATCCTCGGCGACAACGGCGGCGAGCCCGTGGCTCGCTGACGCCAAGGACAGGGTAGAAAGGGCGGCGGGGCCCGCCGTAGATGCTCCGCTTCGGAGTACGCCGCGCGCGAAGGAGGGTTAACGTCGCGCGACCGTGCCGGGCTGTTCCGGCGAAGAGAGGGCGAGAATTCTGGGGTTGCCCGACTCGTAGCGCGGCGAGGGCCCAACTGGCATGCGCCTTTGCCACCCTTCCTCTCTCGCGCCCCCGTACACTTCCGCCGCCGCCGCCGCCGCTGCCATCGCCGCCGCCGCCGTCGCCGCTACCCCTCGCCGTGCTCGTCGAGCTGCTGCCACCCCAGCGCGTTCTCTCTGTCAGTACACATTGGGATGGGAGGGAAGGGGGGAGGGGGAGATACAGTGCCGCGGCTTTCGCTCTCTCGGTTTTCTCCGTTCCGATCACCCCCTCTGCCGCCGCGCGCCGCCGAGCGCGCGAGCGGGTGCGCGTGTGCATCCCCTTCTCCTGCGCCCCTGGGAATCGCCGGCGGCGCATTGTTCTTAGGAGGGTTTCGCGAAGACATCTTCCGCGATACGTGCATCTGCCCTATGACAACGAGTTATCTTGTCGTACGGAGTTTTGAGAGGGGAAATCGTATGCGGATACGTGAAATGTCTCAGAAAATTCACTCAAAGATGGTGGATATGTATTTAAAAAAAATTTTCGGTTGTAATACTTTCACGTTTCACTTTACACAATTTAAGAGCAGATCTATCTCATAAGAATAAATACTTCGCATTATTTCAAAATGGACCAAAAAAATCGAAAACTATATCGTGTTTCAATGTTAAGGAATTTATTTACTAATTGGGAGATTAAAGGTGATAATTATAATCATTAAAACATCATATTAAAATCATATTTTTTTCTGAATAGGATAAAGATAACGATGTTATCTGCAATGTAATCAGAAATGATTGATTATGCAGCAAACGCGATAGTAAACGCCAAGTTATCTGTAGAAATCGTGCAGCGAACATAGAAACGAAAATTGCATTCTGCGGTCGTAATTAGAAGAATTAGGGTCGTTAGCTTCTCGGCACCCGTATATATCTCCGACTCATTGTCAGTGCCAGCGAAGCGTTCACTTTATTATCATCACGTCGTTGAGCGACGAGGCTAAGTCGCCATGAAGAAGTATTAAAGGGGATCTTTCAGTAAAATATCGCCCAACAATAATCTTCTTTAGACAACAATGTCTCCCGCGTTTTATACGCGATCGAACGCGATAGCGGCGAAGTTCCGGCCATGAATGAACAACGAGCGACGTGACCCATAAACACGCGTGTGCAAAACGATACGCTTCAGGCCGAACAAAGATCGCACGAGTGCGATGTCACTGGAAAGCACTACCGGCAAAGAGTTTACTATAGAATGGCGAATGGCGTTCGCCAGAGGGGCTCTCGATACCACAGCATTCATTCTCATCGACTACGGTCATGTACGATTCATGTAGATGTATAGAGCGAGGGAAAAGCATCGGAACCTCCAAATACATATATCAACCACGAAGCAATTTTGAGGAAAAGTTGTAAATAAAAGTTTTAAGGATATTGCAAAAGGGTAATATAATGCATGCAACGCATTTTTTTATATCATGTATTTTTATTATGTAATATTAATATTTGCAAAAATAATTAAGTTATTTTCAATATTAATATTTGCAGAGTTATCAAGGAATTATGTAAAAAAATATTACGATCTCATTTGAAAAAATATCGCCGAAAAGTACACTTCATGAAAATTCACGCTTTAAAAAATTTATTTATACGCATTATACTTTCCTCTTAAAAACTTTTTATCGTCGAGATATTTTTTAAATGGAACAACAATATTTTCTTTATATTCATGCTTTGACAATTCTCCTCGAATCATTTTGCATACAAGTGTTAAGATAAAGTCATAAAAAATCAGTAGTAGAAGAAAATATTTCACATTTTATTATGACGTAAAATAAATTTCAGATAAAAAGTTTTTAAGAGGGAAGTATAATGCGTATAAATAAATTTTTTAGAGCGTGAATTTTCATGAGATGTACTTTCCGGCGATTTTTTCAAATAAGATCGTAATATTTTTTTACATAATTCCTTGATAACTCTGCAAATATTAATATTAAAAATAACTTAATTATTTTTGTACGTATTAGAGTATTAATAATAAGTAGAGACAAAAAAATAATTATGAAATATATTTAATTATGACTTATTTTGATACAAAATATCAAAATATTCGATTATTTTATTTCTTTTATGCACGGAGTAAAATGATCAGTTGACAACACAAATATTTATTGTATTTTTAAAAGATTTCTAATTTGCAACGGGGAACTGCATATTTATTTTAAATGCAGTTATATGTTGTTTTTCATTTATTAATTTATATCTCATTCTATTGTGTATATAAAAACTTTAAAGTATCACAAGATAATCGAAAAATTAGTATTTTAAAAAGTATTTCATATTTTATATCAAAATATGTTAAAATAAAATAGTTTCGTAAAAATTGATTTTTAATAATTTTGATTTTCATACACAGAATAATTGGGAATTAAATTATTTAAATAAATATATAATTAAAAAAAATATCAGTTACGTTTATATATATAAAACGTCTCATAAAAAACACATGTTCTAAAAAATGTATTGCATGCATTATACGTATCTAACTTTAAAATTTTTTATTCAAAACATTTTTTAAAAATGTTTCATATTTTTTATAAATTGGCGGTTTCGATATTTCTGTATATGTACGATACGTGTGGACTCGCATGACGATCCAGTAAACGAGTCGAACAGAATTTTAATGGTACTTTTTAACTTGCGATCGATTACAAATATATTTGACATTAAGAATAATACGTATCAGTCATCTGTATTATGTAGAGAAGAGTACTTGTCGAATAACAGAATTCCTCTCTCACGTGCGTGATAGATCAACAGATCGCAACGGACGTGCCACTCACGTCAATAGATGACGGGGATCATCATGGTGAGAGCAAAGGAGCTCTTATATTTGGTCAGCTTTCAACTTTGACCTCCGTTTCGCCTTCCCGTGACATACTAGGTCCACGATATATTATCACGTGAATATAAGCGTTCTCTCTACATTCTTAATGTCCTCGTCGTTCCTAAGTTTTCGTGACCGACCGCACATTATTTTTGCAACTAGGAAAAGTTGGATTTCTGGGGAATACATAAAGAAATCTACAACGCAATCCTGTAATTAATTTCTAAGGGAATTCAAGCGAATCTGAAGGAAAGGTAGCTAATTTTAAACTGTTGTGGGAATTGAAATGTGGTGCAGTAAATCTCTGGGATAACGAGCGCACCGCTGTATACTGTATAGTCACGTGTTATAGTCAACCATGCGAGTGCCAGACACCATAGCGATAGCTGTACCGTAACGTGGTTATGCAATAAACAATGGGGCACGCGTTTATTATGTAACGCGCGTGCAACATACGTGCGATGCGGTCGGTTATCGTTGCGCTAATGCGAAATGATGTTGTACGGCGTTACAGAACCGTAATTTTGCGCGTTTGCCGGCGCAACGAGTCGCATAATGTTTAGCGCACGACGATTCGTCGGTGCCTCCTTTGTTCCTCCCTCGTGCGACGAGAATTCTTCCCTTCGATCGTTTCGTGGCCGTTTCCGGTCGCGCGACTTTGATAACGTCGTCTCGTTCATACCGTCGCGAAGGACGGCGTCGACCCTCCGACTCCCGACCTCCCGATCGAAGGGAAATGCAGAAGTCACGTGAAAAGAAGTCGAAGGCACGTATTTCGTATCTCCGATGATGCTCCGCCTCGAGATCGACGTGCCTCGAAAGGAAATTCGAGCGCGGGCTTCGAAATGCGAAAGTGTCATCTGAATTCCTTACCTGTCTGAAAGCAAGCTTATCGACGATATCGTTCATGTGCAAACGTCCCCGCTGTAATATTAACGCGCGATATAACGCTTAACGCGATTCGAGGCGAACGTGAATTTTACAATTCGAGAAGGGAGATTAAATATATCGAAACCCGTAATGGTATCGAAAATTGAAAAAGTTTCAAACTTTATCCTCCGCGCCCCGTTGGTCGTTCGGCTGGGTTTAAGAGTGACCTTTTTATTCAGGGTCCGGTAATATCGAAGGTCTTTATCGAGTGGTTTTATGTTTCGTTATCCGGCCGGGGCACGAAGCACGGCAAGTATTCTTCTATAAAGTTTGTAGGCAATATCGTCTTTTATTCGTTAATAACGTACGGTATCGTTGTAGGCTGCGGGCGCATTGAATCGTAAAACGCTGTACAGGCGGCGTAAACTCCACTCTCCCTCCCCCCCCGCACAATTACATAATAATACGAGGCGCATTGCGTGATCGTGTATGTGTGTATTGCCGTATTAAATACACTCGCGTAACCGATCCATCTTTCACCCGCGACACCCGTGTTATCACTGCAGCAGACACAAGACAAGTTTCGCAAGTTTTCCTGATTCGGGAAAATACTTGATATTCACGACACGCTCCGCGGGTAGTTATCGCTAAACCGGAGATCGCGCAACGGTGACATTTCCAAAGGATCACTTCGCGTTAAATCGAAGCGTATACGGCTCCCCTTTCTTCGTTAATACTTTACGGATTTAAGATAATTACGAGAAATGGGACGGAATTTATTTTAACATCGTTAGAGCGTTGTCGATGTAAAGATGAATTTTGTCATTTACGGTCTGTCATAAATGTTTGAAAAACATATGCTAAACGATTTGCGATTGAAAATATTGATAAAATCTTCTCGCGCAAATTGTATGTGATTCGCGAAGTATCAAGGTTTCTCAAACTCTTTGAAAAGAGTCACTTCTGTAGATGAAGTAATAAGTGCATTCTTCTCAAATTTTTTCTTTTTCTTTTTTATTCTTGTTAAAATTGACCGCGATGAGCTGGTCCATTCTCTCTGTGATAATAATAAGGCAATTTTCGTTAATATATATATTCGAGTATCACATCAAGTGTCTTTTTCCTTACTCTCTTCGAGTTATTAAGTTGAATGCGCAAGAAGCGCCGATAGCGTGTCATAACGTTAATATCGCGTTGATGTAACCGTGCGTGCCAAGTCTTGCGCAAAATCTTTGCTTAAATATGCACAGCGTCCATTATTAAAACATTAAAGCGAGATTCTATATCGCGGTGTCCGCTCGCGAAGGTGGATGGCTTTGCCGCTTTCCGAGCACGATACCAGACTAGCTTCAGCTAACCACACAAAGCGATGTATCGTGGAGACACGCCGTTAGTAAGATGCATGACCGCACGCGCGCGGTCGTGTAAAAGCTGCGACACACGACGTATGTGTACGTGTATGCAAGTTCCGGGTCCTCAGTTTGTGGCACCGGGTGTGAAATTTCCGCGCAAAAGATAAATAGATAAAGGGAAGAATGGCAAGTTAATATGCAAAATTATTTATAATATAATAGTAAATAATTTTTCTCAATACGAAGTGACCGCAACTCTAATATCTAATAAAATAAAACCGAAATAACTAAAAGTAGAAGAGATTTTTTAGAGGTAATGAGATAATTTTTGCAACAGACCTCAGCTTAAACTAATATTAGGATAAAGACGTTATCCATAATTGTGAATACCAATTGGTATTTACAATTTTCAACCTGATAACGTCTTAATCCTAATATTTGCTTTAGCACATGTATATAAATATACGTATACATACATATGTATATATATAATTGTGTAAACTGCACGTGCATGAATACGGATTGCAACCGCGGCGACGGACAACAAGAGGCGCGTGTTTCCGAATAGATGTTGCGAGGGCCGTACGCATAATGCATTTGCATCTATATGTATAACGAGATCTGTGTGCACGAGGGTTGGGTTATCTCGAAGAACTTTGGCACCTGAAACACGATGCCGAGACGTGCTTTCCCGCGGCCTCAAATTGAGACGAACGAGAAGCAGCATACACCATGTACCACAAGGCACATATACATTCGTATCAGAGACGAGAAATCCCAACTAGCGCAGAATCTTGAGAAATCTTTTGGACTCTCGGTAGCCACGAGACCGAAATCCTTAATCTTACTTAAGAATTCTCGAATAAGAATATCTACTTTAATGAAGTCCTCGCGGATTAACGTTATCCGTTCTTATTTCGCGCTGATTAAAGGTAGGAAAACTTTCCTTATTAGTTCAACGACAGATACTCCAAAAATCTTTAACACTTCTCTGCCGTCCCGAAGTGAACGAAAGTAATTACTACTTAGTTATCTCTTTTTATATATCCCGGGGAGTATACGAATCCCGTGGAAATATGCGGGGGATAATCGCTTCTAATCTCAGCCCAGCGAGCTTAAAACAAATACGCCCCGCGCCGAAAGCGGCAAGAAAGCGGGAGGCCGGACGAGCGCGACGCGTTGACACGGTATTACGTTAAGTGGATTAAAAAGTTGCGCATGAGAATGGAATTAATTAGCGCGCGATGTTGCACCGATCCGGCGCGGGGATACGACGGATATAAACGCATCAGTTAATTAACCAGCCTTCAAACTCCGCCTTCGTGGTATCGCTCGCGTCCGTGGATTAATAATCGAAAGCCCGGTTAAAGCGGTCGAGGCAGAACGTTTGTTCTGGTCTCCGGGGCGATCGGGCGGGATTGACTTGGCCGCGAGGAGTTACCGTGTCCCGAATATCCCGAATATCCCCGTGGATATCATCCCGTGCGGAAGCGAGACGCGCGCGCTTCCGAGGGATTACCCGTCACCGTGAACGACGACCGTGCGTCGACCGACGTGGAGTCGCGGAGTGAGAATCCCACCCCCTATAATCCCCCTCGCCGCAAGATAAAATTTGTTTGCCGGCGAGCTCGCCGTTCGGCTAAGCTTTTGTATAACCCGTCTATCATCGGCGGATATACCACCCGTGGCGTGTGTCGCACCGGATCGAATACCACCTGACACCGGTCTTTTCGCTCGCGGAGAGTTAATAGCCGAATGTCCGCGTATACAATGAGATACTTTCTCCGGAGATATCCGGGACCCCTCCCCCCTCCCCGATAACACGGGGGATGCTTCATCCCGCGGAGGAAATAACACACCCCGAGAGCACGATGTATAGCCCGGACTTAAGTTATTTATGGACTTCGAGACAACGCGCGCCGGCCGTTCACTACCGTTTTCCCCCTTCCATCTTCGACCTATCCCGCGGAAACATTACGGTACGGCAAATTCCAGCGCGCCTACTAGCGCAGCGGAATGCGACTTCGTTAATCCTCTTCACTGAATTTCGTTGCATGTGCAAGGATCGTTTAGGATCGGAGCTGGCCACTTTTCAATTGTTAAAGCACGTCATGAATAAAGAAATAGAAAAGATAAATAAATAGGATAATATTGTGAATAAGTAAATAGAAGACTGTACATAATCGCGCGGATTATCGGCCTAATATTAATTTTCTAGCTTTATCTCGACAATACAGGTACTTGAGTCGATCTTTCGTCGAATCGTATAGTCATATGCTACCAAAATTACAATTCACATTACTCGATAATTAATAGATGCTAATTCGCATCTGACAGACACTCGTAATTACTAAAAATTTATTTGTTACGAGAAACATAATTTCAGTTCAAACCTGAATTTTCCAATTTTCCGAACACTTTATCATTCGATTACCGAGATTCTAGTGATATTACGTGATATATATATTAAATAATGGTAGGTAGGATATATATATTAAATAATTTAGAGGTGAATAGTCGACGAAATGTTTTTCCAAGATAACAACAACACGCTGAAATTTACGTCTAAATGAATTTGATGTTTGGAGAGAAATTTTTCCCAACCTTTTTCATCACGGTACCATCGTAGATAATTCGCGGGGATTACAGTCAAATGAGAAAATCGTGAGCATTCACAGACTATCATCCTCCCAGTCGTAAAAGCGTACTAAGAAATTTACGTCGCTCCCGCGCGGCGTCTTCGCGTTCGCGGAAACGTTGAAACATTTTCACGGACAGAAAGCACGCATCTGGAAGCTTTCAGCCTCGTGGACACGTGACGGAAAGATACGGGGACATTTCGCCGGACATTTCCATGCGAGGAGTGAAATAAAGGACGAGATGGTCCTCGACCGTCGTCCTGGGTCCCAGTGATGCATGGCATCGTTCGGACCTGGCACGAAGCGATTGGAACAGCGCGCCCTGGGAGAGCGATGCCACCGACTGACCGATAAGACCCGATCGAATGGAAACCCTTTCGCAACTCCATCCCCCTTTCTCTCTTCTTCCATTACGTTTTCGCCCGTTTGACGAGTCTTCTCGCCAGTGCAGTTTCCGCAGATTCTATCCTTGTCTTGTTCGAGTCTCGCTATTAGCTGCGTCTATACAAAGCACAATGCTCGCGCGGAATTATGATCTGTCTTGTATTTTTTTTAACGAACTGGAGATTACTGCGATCTCTGATGGATTAATCGAAGATTCACTCTGCTGCGTTGAAAGACTTGCGAAAGATTAATGAGAGATTATATAGCGACGCGCGCGGAGTAAGCGTATTAAGAGATTATCAATTACGTTGACTGAAATTATATTAATCAGCGACGATCTTTGCATATTCGCGTATATTCGTGTAAAATAATTACTTAAAAAAATGCATTATCTATAGATATACTTACTGCGTTAAAAAATTTTTTTATGCTACGAGAATAGTATATCGTACGTTGAATGGCGAGCAGTGAAATAAAAATTATCTTACGTTTGTATCCGAAAAGTAATCCCAAATCGTTAATCTTAATCATGTTCAAAAGCGACTAGTCACCCTGCACATATCGATTAACGTGTCTCGTTTTGTTATTTCGTCGAAGATCGATAAACCGCTTTTCCGAGTTGCCGGCGTTCCCGGTCCCTCCATCGTGTTTAATTTCGCGTGTGGCTCGATCCCTACGTCGAAGAAAACCGAGAGAGAGAGAGAGAGAGAGAGAGAGAGCGGAGCCGGCGGAAAGACACGGCGTAAATTTCCGCCGGCTCCGTTGAAGCCGAGGATATTTAATCGCCGTGGTGAAAAGTGACGAAGCGTCTGGAGCTCGCGGTAATTTCGTCGCGGAGCGCGCATTTTTCTTTTCATCGTCGTCATCGTCCCCTCGTGCTCTGTCGTTTAACGGCGCGTGGACGACAGGTGGGACGCGGGAACGGTACCGCAGAAAGGTGGAAAGAGAGAAATGGGAACCGAGAAATGGGGACGGAAGCGAAATTTCCACGAGAGTAAGCGAAACCCGTCCAGGTCGAACCTATTGCGGACGGCAGAAACGAAGGGTCGGGGACAAAGGGGGGAGGGACGCAAGAGCGAAGAATTGGTGCCCGGGCGTGACGGATAACGAGGACGTTAATCACATGTTATCAGTCGCCCGTGAAGGAAGATGAAGAAAGGAGATGGCGACGCGTCGACATCATAAGGAGAAAGGAAGAGAGAGAGAGAGAGAGAGAGAGAGAGGGGGGAGAAAGGAAGGGAGAATGCACGCGTGTGCTTTTGACACTCCATGACATAACTGCACCTTTTCGTCACGAGACGTATTAATCTGTAGTCCGCAAGATTATATGTAAATTTAAAAAAGTGGAATTTTTAAATTCAGAAATATTCATGCTTTTATAAGTTGCTGTGAATAAACGATTATAATACATTATTTAATATTTTGCTGAAAAATATTAAAAATAACTTTAATAATGTTTTAGAATATTCTCAATTGATATTTTATGATCAAAATCCTAAGTACGATGAATTAAACATGATATGCTTTCGGAGATTATTTTTTATATCGTAAAATCGTAACAATTTGGTTACGTTTGCATATATAAATGCACATGTTAATACAAGGCAGAAGATACCGTGATTAAAATGGATACGGTGACAAAAGGGTAAAAGCTATACAATCTCAAGCGTCAAAGACACAATTCTGCACCATAAAAATAACTCAACCGATTCTCGACGAACAATCTAATAGCGTCACAGTATCTCTAAGTACAAAACAGGAAACTCAAAACTCAAATGAGGAGTATACCGACCATGAATAAGAAGCCCCTATTATTGTATTATACGTACAATTGAATTATTCTATTGTCGCGGAAGAACCGAAAGCGAGAGCTTCTAAAGCGTAGGATAACGAAGCATTCCCACCGTCGACGGGGAGAGCGATGATAAAAGGAAGAAGGGATAAGGGATGAAAAGTAATGGCGCGACGAGACTCTCGGCGCCGTTATGGTGGAGACGCCACGACGGATAAACTTACGGCACGCACTTATACAAAGCTCCGCGACAGTGGGGTTCCCCGTTTCGCGGGGCGCGTCGCGAGATACGTTTTGCGAATGGATTACCGCGCATGCAGAAATTACGACGAATCGACCCGCGTGGAAATTAAAGCCGAAACTCACCACGCGCTCACGAGCGAGCGTGCAAACGGATAGCGAAGTGCGACGGGCAACACGGTCACAAAAATTAATTTCGCGTCCCTTTGTTCGCGGGTATAACGCAAAAATCGCGAAATTCCGGAGGAAATATTGCTTGTAAGTTTTACGACGAAGCATTAATCATAGATTCATTCTCTTATTTTTGCCGCTCCCTCGCCGGACGGGCAGAATCCATCCAGATACGTCCGTCGCTTGAAGTCGCGACACCGGAACCGCGTTAGAAACGTGTCAAAACGTTCTCTCGGGCAACGCGCCGCCGTTTATCGCAATTTATATGTCCAATTAGTTTGAAAACGCAACGGTTATTACGATTGTTACTCGCTGGTATCGAGTCTACTCTACGTGAGCGCTATTACCCTTCGACTCATTCGCGGTTTTCTGCAACAGTAACGCGGTTTTCCGTTTCTCGCGAACATCATAGAGCGACATCGACCGGATGAGCTACGGTGAGACCTGGCAGTTGAGAAATTAAAGAAGCTGATGGGATCCGTCCGACAAAAATGCCGATGCTGCGCGAGATTTAACGTCGAGCAGCGAGGAAAACTCTCGGGGCTGCTTCGAAAAGGGGAGAAGGAGGGTTGAGCAAGTTCTTCGACCACTTTCTTCAAACTCAGAATCCTTCTTACTTTCATCATTAATGCGAACTGCGTCGATCTAATTTCTAGGTGGCTTATGTACACGAACGAGAGCGAGGTCGTTATCGGAAACGCGGGTCTCCGTGCCGCGTTAAACGACGCTTGCGGTATTTTCAGTCATCGGAAACATCGTTTGCGATAACGAGTCTTGCACGATAAAGCACTTAACGCAAACAAGAAAATTAAAAGAAGTATAAGGTGAGATATTTTATAAAATATGTATCCACGCCGCGCAGAATCTATCCCGGGTTTACTAAAGAATCCATAGGTAATCCGCGAAATCCACCATCATTAATCGAGAATCGATATCGCGGCGTTATTAAATAGAAAATTAAACGCGCTAAGCTCGAAGGGATAGCAAAAAGAGAAGAGCGGCGGCTCTCTCTCCCATCCGGTTGATGATTTAAACGGCGCCGCGAGTGGAAGGGAATAAAGGGGAATAAAGGAGGACGAAGTGGGGCAGGGCGACAAGAACCTCTTTATTTCCTTTATCACGGCACGCGAAAGGCGAGAGGGATTCGCTCGGCAAGTTACTGTATGTATACAGTACGAGCAACTCGGCTGATTTGTACGCATATCGGAAACCCTTCCGTAATCCCCCCGGCCGGCGGCGGCGCCGGGAAAATGTGATCCGCGGACCCGATTTTTCGCTCGCCGCGCGTGTATTTCGAAAGCCGTCGCGTTTGAAGGACACGGGGATTGCTTACGGTGAATACAGAAATCGGAATTACGTCGCTTTTGATCGCCAGTGGTACAGCTTGCAAGATTTAGATGCGCGTATATTTAAACATCCCCGATACATCACTCGCCTTTTTATGTAACACTGCCCTTTAAATCAATTCCTCGGACATCTCGAACTTGACACAGATATATGTATTTTTATAGCCGATTTAATAAAATTGCCAGTGATTTTTTTCCAATTGGGAAAATAGCAGGAAAAAATATTTGTTAAATTATATATAGCTCGCGTATAAATTATCAACTACACCCAAACATGTATTTGTTTTTAAAACGAAAATGATTGATCCTCTGTTTGAAATAACAAAGTACTTCGCTATAGATGTTGTAAATTGAATAGACGTTCGACAATGCAAAGAGAACCGTAATCGACAATAGAGTGAAATAATAATAGAGCGACGTGATCAAAGTCGTAATTAAAATCTAATGCTATCAAGAACCTCCAACTCTCGAAGTGAATTGTTGCTGAACACGCGACGTGATCGATCATCCGCGGCGCATTTCCGAATAAAAGGCCTCATCGTGCTATCGTAGAATCCGCAACAAGCAAGCAACGCTATCCGTTCGTATTTTCCCTGTCAGACTGCGCATACTGCTTTGAATAGCAAGCATTTCGCGGAAAGAACGAGTCTCATTCTTATATATTTCTCTTTTTATCGAGAGGTACGTGTAACCATCATACTGAAAAGGGGTATGCTGTCTTTAACGTGTTTCGTTTTATATATGGCATCTATAGTTTTCTTCTTTTTTTACATACATTTTATTACAATCATGGAATGAAAGTTATAAGACTCATTTCTGGAGACTATAATAACGGAAGATTATAAAGATTCATTACGTAGCAAAATTAATAGTTGAATAGTAATGATAAAAATTGCTTGTTAAACATACTTGTGAATCATGTTAGAAAATAGAAGCATTTTACAATATATAATACTCTAATCCTTTTCTAGGGCTTATTCGGGATTTCTTGCGCAGCTTTTACATATAAAGGCCGTAAAAGGATCAGTCTGAATAATCTCAGAGAAAAGAGAGTAATTCCCTTACAATCCTCCACTTCTCTATGATTTCAAAATCTGTGCAGATAAAAAATGTAAACTTTCAAGAAGTCGTCTCATGAAAGTGAAATAAACTGTCTATTGACACTCGCAGAGCAAATTAGTGCCAAATTCATCAGCTCCTCAAACCGGTCCGGAGGGATACAGAGAGAGAGAGAGTATCTATCGCGAGAGCATATACCGGGTGTGACTCACCTCGAATGCAGAGCGCAGCCGCGCTGCACCGTGATGTAACTCGACGCTGCTGGTGGTGGTGGGGGTGTGAGGTACGTCGACGGTGGTAGTTCATGTCTGTGGGGATGATTGTGATGGTGATTATGAGAATGGCTCAGGGAACCTCGCAGAGTCCCAGGCAGATGGCGATGTGGCGTTGACTGCTCGCTGAAACATCAACGGGAAAAAGACGTTGGTCAAGGGGATCGATACTGGAACTCTCGCGCGGTTATTCTTTTCCCACCGGGTATGTACCGGGTACAGATGAGGCCCTACCAATGGTCGATCGTGCAGCAAAGCGTCTACCGTCGGTAATATCCAGCGCAAGATAAGAGCCGCGAAAATCGAGCAACAATTTCGAGCAGATATAATTGAAGTGTCGCATGATTCATTTAAATTATTTCAGTAGTACTTTTTGCAAAAATCAGAATAATTTTTTTTTATAATATCAGAACGTGATAGGTAAAATTTTGGTGTTTGTATGGATAGAGAATGTATTTTACTTTAAACTTATTTATACTAGAAAAACAGAATAAATTTATTATCTCAATGCGCAAAAAACAAAGAGATTCAGCCTTTTCCCGTCTTGTAATAAATTATTTACAAAAGTTATACGCGCGGGAATAAAAATCTCTTAAGTCCCGCGCAATCCCATAAATTTCATGTAACAATAAATAAAACATTCGAAATGCCGCTTAAATTAGTTAATATTTGAAGTCGTACTGTTTTATACCTTTTTCTTTTCTTGTTTCTTTCGACCGCGAAATTGTGTTTGCCGTATATATGTTCCTCTCGTAATCAATTTAAAGAGTTCTAATTCTTATCCGATCGATAAAGTATTATCGGATCAAACACGTATTTCAAATCCTTTTCGCACCAACGGTGATGTTTATTTTAGTGATGGCGTCATGACCTTTCTGTATATTTCAATTTGTCGGTTTATCGAGCAATATCAGCTAGATAAGTTCTAAAGATAAGAAACATTTTTCACCGTCAGTAATGAGAGGGAAGAGATATAGATCCGTAAAAAGAAATATACAGGATGTTCTATTTTAAAAGTTACTAAATAATTCCGAAGAAGGAAATTTTATGAAAAAGTTGCTTAAACGATTTCTCAAATGTTTTACAATTTAAAAAAAAAAATATGATACATGAAACAAATTATTCACGCATTTTTCGTAAGATATCAACGTTATCGATATTTTAAAAAATGGGATCATGTCACGTTTTCGTGTAATATGCTTCCTTTAGATATTCTACTTATAAAAGTATTAAGATAAGATTATCAAAAAGTTTGACATGAGATATTTTATATCTTATGTCTAAATGTGCCAGAATGAAATGTGAATAATTCGTAAAACATTTAGTTTTCGATTTCACTTTGATACTTTTATACGTGAAATAATAAGATAAATTGCTAGACATAAGTACATAATTGCAATTAAGAAAAATTTACAAATATATGTTTTCTTGACCGCACACAATTACATAATTTTTAAAAATAATTATTATGTTTTGTTCATATCAATCATTCATCTTATTTTGTACATAATGTACATGAAAATATTAAATTAATGTTATTAGAAAATAGATATTTTGTATAATATTTTATGTGAGAATATCGGAATAAAATATGAAATATCTCTTGTAATATTGACTTTTTGAGTTAAGCTTACTCGTATATGCAGAATAATTGGGAAGAATCATATAATAAAAAAAATCGTATTTTCGTGGAGTTATTAAAAAAAAATACCAATAAAGTTAACATTATACAAAACCACGCAAAAATTTTTGTTACATCATATTTTCCCGCTACAATTGTGAATTTATGCTTGAGTAATTTTTTCATAAAACTCGTTTCATTGAAATTACCGAATTCTGGCTTTTAAAATAAAATAATCTGTTCTTTAAATGATGAATGTAAATTAACGTTCTTCATCATCGTAATTTATTTTTTATATATATATATAAGTCGAACGATCGTTGGTTCAAAAACTTTTTTTCACAAATAAAAAGAGATAATGAAACTCTTTCTTTCAATGTGGATTTTTTGGGATTCGATTTGTTTTCACACCTGCTAGTAATTGTATGCAGCGGGACGTTCGTTACATCCGGTCGCGAAACACCATCGCACCTGGGCCCCCTTTATTCTGAAATTCTAGGCAGGGGTTGTATGCACAATAGTCTCCTTCCGGAAAGCTTCATTGTTTATTTCAGACATTTCCATATTATATATACATATTTGTCGCAATTTTGATGTCTGTTTACGAGCGAAAGTATTAATACACTAATTAGCAGATTTTCTGACAAATGTAAATTTGCCCTCTGAGTGAGAAAGATGCGTCATCTCTTGATCCGCATAAATGTATTAATGAGATATAATATAGAAATATGATTATTGATCATTCCATAAATGCAAACAAGGTATTTGTAAACTCTTGCAAATCGACATTTCATAAATTTAATCATTTTCGCGTCACTCAATGTAAATGTTCAATAAGAAGAGGCAAAAAAGCGTGTTTTATATATATAACAATTGGGTTCGTAAATATAACGTTTCTCACAGACAGATAAGGTTTATCGTAGCACGTGAAATTCCCAACCGGAAATGTCAAAAGGAGCGAGTAAGGTCTCCTTAACAAATGTGGGATTCTTATCTGCCACCGAACAATCCTCCCGCTTTCTGTCGTGCCGCTATCATTTAGTCGGCCGATAAAAAAAGGGGGGAAAAACGTATGTGTCCGGTGTACGTATAATGGACGCAATGGTTTTCACACGGAGCTCTATCAGGACTCGATTCAAGCTTTATTCGTCTAACGGAGCGACTAAAAATTTCTCATAAGACGACGAAACTTCGCTGATGAGTTCGATGAGTTTTTAATAGACGATAATGATTGCCGCGAGGCAAACTTTGATCGCATACCATCATCGACTGGAGTACGCGTTCCGACGTGCTGTAATGAAGCCGAGAGGGCGCAATGTTCTAAGAATAGCGATGCTTTGGACAAGATGAAGACCGACGTGCGTTTCGCGAAAGAGAGTAATTAGACATAGCGTCGGCCGTTATTAAGACCCGTGCGTGTAACAGTGAATCGCCGAGTAATTAGGTGAACGAGAATAAACATGTACGACTAATTCAACACGGTACACGCGGGTATATCCTTCCCGTTTTCAATTATTCGAACAACGGAATGATGAACAACTTCAAAAATATGCTTCCCAGAGATGCGTCTGCGTAGAATTAAGTGGATGCGCACTTTCAAGATCAATTAAGTTAATAATTCCGCCAGTTAGATCAAAACTCGTAAAGTTGTCTAAAAATTCGGTATTTATTTAAATGATTTCCAGTCAGAAAATAATAAATTCATTTAAATTTACTACATACCTACACACGCATTGTGTTTTTTTAAACAATCGTGTTTGGAAATTTTGGCTGAAATTTAATTCGTTCCGCAATGTATGAAACTTCAATAAGGATGAGCGGGTCACAACACAAGTCAGTATATACGCAGACATCTGCGTAATGATACAGCACCAACTGTGTTGTAAACAGCGGAACATTTCAACCTTTACTCGGATCTTCTCCAATTAAAGTAAAGTACCGTTGGGAATTGCGGAACGTTTCAGCCTTTATTCGATTCCTCTTCAACCAAAGCAAGAATATCGTCTTTAATACTTTGTTTGCGGAAGATCAAAGAAAAATTGAAGCGCTCTCGTAACACCTGGTACTGCATTGCCGCATGGATATTTGCGTTTGACTCGTATTATTCTGTTTATCATTATTTAGACAGATTTTTCTAAGAACGCCACCCAATTTCTATTTTATTATTTTTTTATTGTGTGTAAAGCTTGCGTTTCTTTCTGGTTACCATGACTTGGACATTTCAGCAACGATAATCTTGGACCTAATCCTTTTGATTTTCGGACACGGAATTTTTGTAAAAGGTTAAGGAAAGTTGAACCAAATATTCGTTACATCTGAACCATTGGCGAAGAATGAGAGTTTGGATCGACACGGAGAGCTTAAAAATGCAAGCTCTACATCCGCCGCGAATCCACCGGTAGTCGCGACGTAATTCAAGACCGTCGTGCGAGGGTTCCTGAAAGGGTTCGTCGCGCAAATGTTTAACGAGAAGTCACGGAAAAACGCGAGGAGCGTTTCGTGTATTCGCGAAATTCGCCCGATGTAGCACGCTCGTGCTACAATAAGTTATGAGAGTCGGGCGACAAGAAGAAGGGCAAACGAGCAAAACCGGGATCGAGACAAGAGGGAAGATTGTAAGGTATTTCTGCGCGTATGAATGTTTCAAAGTGACGGCAAAGACACGCTTTATTCCAGACCGCAGAGCGTGCGCCTCGAACTTAACATTTTACGGCCGAAAAATTACGACTCGCGTTCTCCGCAAAAATTCTATAGAAAAAAAAGGAACGTGCGGAGAATGACGCACGACGTAAGACGCAAATCGAAAGACGAGGAAGACTGCTGAACGCCAAACTTTCGCTTTATTTTTTCTTTACAACAGTCGTTGTGCAGTTATAAACGAGGGCTGAAGCGTTAAGTTTTGCGTTTGGAGGCATTTTATATGAAAAGACTTTCACATAGATGATATTAAATTTAATAACAGTACGTTGATATTAAATTTAATTTGACATACTGCGGTCTAATGCAAAAATGCAGTCTGAAATCGATATCTTTTGTGTAATATGAAACACAACAGAATATTCTAAAATTGTTAAATACCGTATATCTTTATAAATTTATTAAACTACAGAGGATAAATTTGTCACTATTTGTCACAAACTTGTTCTAGAATTAAAGTTGATTATAAAAAAATTTGTTTACATTAAAAATATCGATGTCAGAAAGTCCCAAGAAAAAGAACTTATTCGTTCAAGTCCGAGAACATTACAAAAACTTGAAGAAACCTTAAATTGTTTACTTCAATACTGCGGTGATCCCGTCTTTCATAAGATCACGCATTGTCGCGTGGTGACATTCATGAAATCAACGTGATCTTCTCAGAATCAATTTCTTCCATACCGGTAAAATTTTTCAACCTCAATTCACAACGATTCAATCGTTTGTAACGCTTTAGAAGATCGAAACACATTCATGCATAATAAAAATTCTACAACGATATCTGCTACATTTTTTATCCTTCTTGATGACAAGAGGAAATATAGGTACCTATATATATACTTTTCTCACATTTCGATTACTTTGAAAATCTTCAATACTTCCCAATAAAAATATAATTAATTAAAAATTATTATCAATTGATTACAATACTAATAATTTTTTAATCTTCCATTCCTAATTGCATTTTTAATCAATGTTTATTTTATATAGAATAATTAAAATTTAAAACTGTGACGTGTTTAAAAGCGTACATTTTATACCACTCCGATTTTCAGAAAAAGATTTTGAATACGAGAGGTTGAGAATCACTATCTTAAATGGTCTCTACCATTTTAGATAGCAGCTGTCATCGTGAAAAGCAACAACGCATAGTAAACTAAGATTTAAGAGTAATCGCGCGTTGTCAGAGAAATTCATTCTTGGTTTTATTTCGCAATGTCGATAGCAGTGGCAATAACATCTTACAAAAGAAACAGAGAGAAAGAGAGAGAAAGATTCAATCTTGTGGAAATTCACTTTATTCTGACGTTATCATTGACGATAAGACCATACTTCGTGTTAAGTGATCGTCGACAACTCGTGCTGCCGTACGTTAACTTTTGCATCGAAACGACCGCGCGACGTGAACGTGGAAAAAAAAAACGAGGCGAGGCAGAAAGGGAAAAGTATGATAATCGGAAGCTGACGGCGAGGTATCGACGTCGATGCGGGCATTGGCTTCCACGGCAGATGCTGCTTGACTGGAAATTACCGTCCAGGACGGCCAGAAGGTGGCCCTAACAGGTCTCCCGATGTTTGAACACCTTTCCAATCGAAACGATGTCATACAAATAATTTCCGCTTTCGAGGCGCGAACATCTCCTCCGACAAACAATACCGATTTACGACCTTTAGATAAAATTTACTACAGTCTACAGTCAGATAAAATTTATCTATCGTATAGTTAACAAGCCTGCAATTAATACGTGTTGATGAGTCAGTTCAAATACTTAATAGATAAGAAGTGTGTAACGTACAGATCTGCGCTTGCAGATCTGACCTCGTTTGTTGAAATACGACGAAATCTTTGCACTTTTATGTAAGTCTAAAAGAGAACGCGACATTGTGGGGGAGCGGTTTATAGATCCCTGTATCGAGGGATGCACGCGGGGGATGCGATTTGTCGCAGCATCACGAGTCATTTCGCTCGCATGCGGCGAGCATATGCTCGATGTTCGGCACCCTGCCGAAGGCGTAGCTTTCCAACTTTAGACAAGGAGACCATTCTATACTTGACCTTAATGGCGCCGCTCCAATACGCCGGGTTGTCACGGCGGTGGTCTCGAAGATCCTACGTGTTCTTTTTTTCTCCTCTCTTGTTACCGCGTATTTTTAAATTGAAAATACTCCTGTTCCCTCGCCGCGTTTTTATTGGACGTTATACTTTTTGGATGTTGCATTGGGTATTACTTTTAATAACAAATAAACCGCCAAACCATCTAATCGCGAAAATATCGCGATCTCTCGATCATTAAATCGCGACGAGCGTTAATTCCGAGGATTATATTCCGAACGGACGGTTGAATTCGGCGATCAACGTGCGTCTCTTCTCATTTCGTTCGCGTTAATACAGATTAGCCGTGCCAAATGGCGTATCGACGTGCGCAATCTCGATATTCGCGCTCGCCATTAAACCCGGCTTTCCAATCGGAATACTCCGAACCACGGCTGGAATTCGCGCTATTGCTGCGGAAGAACGACCGCCGTATGCGGAATCCTCGCGCGTCCTACCGGACACGTCGGTCGTCGGGGTCTGTCCACACTGCGAATATTGTTCAAAATGAGAAATTCTTTTTGCAGGACGCACGCGACCGCACAACCCTTTCGTCCGTCACGTCCCCTCGCCCGTCGATGTGTAAATTCTAACGCAACCGAGTGAATTTTTTACGCGGTACGCCAACGCCGCACCGTTTCAAGCGTGCGTTAAATATGCAGCGCGTAAACCGATTATTCGTTGCTGCAACGAATAATCTCGCCATCGTGTGGAATTGTTTTCGACGCACTCCTGCGAACGAGTTTGCTCGACAATTTATATTTTACAAGGATATTCAACGCGCGGCTAATCGCGGCCGTTAATGAAAAATTAAATTGGAAATTATTTAATTCAGTGGAATGCGTGGAATGCGGCGAGATGCCGCATAATTTTTTTACTCCGGGAAACAAAGCGCGCCGGGCACTTGCCTCCGATATTCGCATTACAAAGGCGAGCCTGCTAATCGGATAAAAACAATTTTGGCGGGTGCGGTTTTCATTCTGACGTTGAAAAGAATCTCCTGGTTTTTTTAACGTCACAAAATTGAAAATTGTGTATATAATAATAAAAATCCCGATGTTAAAAAGAATTTGCCTTCCGCGATTTTTTCGCGAGTCAATATTGAAATTATGTAATACGGCTCGCGTAACTTCGCTTTTCGATCGATAAACCGTTTACTCCAAACTGTTTAATCCCCTCGCGTATACTAAAAGGGTTTCCCTCTCGCAGTGGTCGACCGGACGAATCCGTACGAGTACACCGAGCGAAATACCTGGATACGTTGTTGTTCTTGAAGCTGACCATTACTCCGTTCGCCAGCGTCGGCTATCACGGTGGTCGCTGGAGCACGCTAGAAGTTAGACCGCATTACACTTGGCTGCTCTCACACGCATACATACACATACACCTATATACACACACACACACACACACGTGCACACGATTCTACCGGAAGGCGTCGGCGCGAGGAAAGAAGGAACGACGTTCGCGGCCACGTGTACGGAACGTTCGCAAGAAGCGACACGCATCCTTCCAGCGCCGCGTTTCCGGGCGAACTGATGAGCAGCCACGCTCCGTGGCCGCTCTGCCCCCACTTCCCGTCGCACACCTCTCCGACCGACCCTTTCCCGTCCCGTCTTTCATCCGCCGCCGTCCGCCGTCGACAAGCAACATTGCGTTCCGTCTCGCCCCTATAGGCTCTTACGAGCACGTCGCCCTACGTCGGCCGAGCTACCTGCCCCAAGTGCTGTTTTACACGATTCGAAATAAAAACATACGTTACGTAAGCCTCAATGTGCGCGCGAGATGTCCATCAAATCGACGATATCGTTTACCAGAATTTGCACAACAAAAATAAATTCTTTAATTTCTAAGGTAATGCACGTCGAATAAGTATATTATTAAATATTAAAGGATGAAATTTAAATCAATACCTTGAGTTAAATAACACTTATTTGTTATTTTTAACTATCATGTGCGTCGAAATTTATTATTTTAACATATAAACAGTATTCATTTTAACTCCATTGGTTTAGTTAAATTTATATATTGTTTCAATTAAATTAATGACATTACTGAATAGGAACAATGGCGACGATTATATAGGAACGGTTAAAAATGGCTCAAATTGAGTGTAATTTGATACTATGAATTTAATAGTGTACAGCATTTAATTAAATTTGTCATTTGTTGTTATTAGGTGTCCTGTGATTTTCCTTTGTGGTGTAATTCCCTTTCTCTCGAAGTAAGGGAATAAAATTCGACATTAATTTAATTAATATAATCCCGATTGAACTATTTAAAATTTGCACGTAGTCGAAATCAGATCGACAAAATCGAAATCAGTATAAATTAAAAATTAATTTAATCAGTTTAACAAGCAAGCTTTTAATCTTTCTCAGAGAAGATGGTATTTTTTTAAAATCATTGTATAGGTAAAGAAGGAAATTATAAAATCCGCCTCTGTCGCTAGTAAATGCATATCCTTCCACTGTGCGTTGCTTTGCCGTCTCTCCCAAGCGTATCTTTGTCTCATCTCTCTCTCAAACGTATCCTTTTACCGTTTCTTGTCAGTAGCGTGTTTATACGTTCTGGCGCCCTTATAAATCACAATCAAAACTCCTCGTTTTCACTCGTCTTAATGTTACGATAATTAATCCACAGTGAATACTTTTTTCTCGTTCCGTTTTTCCCTTCCGGGTCTATACTCTCGTATTCTTTTTCAAATAGCCAAAATTTGAAGATACGCTCTTCCCTAACACCGGAGATTCTTGATTCTATACGTTACGAATTTAAACCTAGATACATCACTGTTCTTGGCAAAACCGTCTCGCCGCCAGCCATAAGTGCAACCTTCCGTCGTCTCGTAAACGCACCGTTTCGTTGCGTTTCGCAAGTGTGTGCATCATTCATTCCACCGTCTCTCAAGAGCACAATGTTTAGGGAGCCTAGTAAACGCACCGTTCCGCTAGCCTGTGGGTTACCGTCTTTCTTTCATTGTCTCTTCCCCACAATCCGTCTCTGATGACAACCGGCGCAGTTCGCACGGGAACTCAGCTGGCTTAACGTATTACGTTTTCTATATCAGCAGATATATATACAAAGCAGCACATCTACGTAATTAATTAACGTGATTAAAAGAGACTTCTAATCACCATAGGTAAGACGACAAGCTGCGAAAGTGTCGTTAAACTTTGACTTCAAACTTCCAGTCGTTTAAATTATATCGAGCATATAATCATTAGCGACAAAATTACAGTCTTCATTTAACTTAATAATTAGTCTCGTAAACATAAAGAAAAGACAAAGGATAAAATTGCCAGGATGCTTGCAGATGTGCAACGCCGGACTAGAAGCGAGACGATCCTGTCGTCTGCATCTCGGTCGTATAAAAAGCAAATTACGGAGAGCGAGATTAAGAGACGCTCAAAATATTGCACGGAGCCGCGTATTCTGGGAAGAAACTTCATTTCGCGGTATTTCCGGGTTTACGCCGACGAGAGGACACACCGGAACGCGAGTAACAAGATTCTAGGGTGCGGAAAACGGCGTCGCGCGAAATTCCGTTGTCGCGTGGGGCGACTGGAGCGGCGTTATTTCATGCGGATTTTGACGTAACATTCGTTACACTTAAGCACCGGGTCCCGCGTATGCAATTCCTCTGGAATCCCTCGATTGAACTTTCCCGTCACGTCCCGTGCCTTTTAGCTCAAGTCTCTCGCCGTTTTTCCAGCTTCTCGACGCTCTCTCTCGAAGGCAACTAGTTGAAATTGTTAGCCGTAATTCCCCGAAAAGTCTTCGGTCGCGGTAAGTGCGATCTTATCGCGAATAACATGACTAGCCACGCAATTCAGAGAGAATTCGTCATGACTTATCGCGCGATCCGTATCTCGTCAAAGAGAAATCTCTCGGCGAGAGACATACTTATACGACAGGCGAAAATAATTCAACCGCCATTAATGCTCCAACTCCAGCGGTTCCTTTTAAGCTATATATAATCTTCCTTCATCTGGAGTTAATTCCGTGTTCTCTCATTCAATTCGAAGACCGTGCGATACCAAATTATTATTATGCGTAGTAAAATATTTCTTCATATCCAATTTTCAATTACCAATATATTAACTTAATTAATGTATTAAAATAAATTGAACAGTATCACATACGAATTTTATTTTTTAAGAAAAGAGAATGAAAGAATGACAAAAATTCGATAACTATTTCGTGAAAAACGTGGGAATGGCGCCGTTACACTTGTTAAGAGAAATTCAAGGGAATACATATCTAGGCAGGTAGAGTTTTTCCTCGCTATTGTCACCGAAGGTCGAGAGAAGCGACGTATTTACATTGAACGAGTGACTTTGTATATAGGGACGGCAGGTAAAACAGCTTGCTTGTTAAAAGATTGTCAAACTTGAAATACAAATGTCAAACAATCAGGTTCTTATCATTTTATTCCTACCAGCAGCTTTGGATTTTGTTACAATTCGAGATCGCCTCGGCTATCGTCTACCTGTCATTAATCCGGCTTTTGTTCTCACATCACGGGACAAACGCCATCCAGGTCATCAATTGCGAACTCCGGCGTCCGCTAGCGCTCACCGAAATGAAATTACGAACGTTCTCCGGTCGACATGCCGCCGCAAGTTGCTCGGAAACGGCAATCTACGTAAATTAGTTCCGCAAAAGGCCAATTTTTAACCCAAGAAATTAATGTGATAAGACATTTTCAAATTCACTGCCTACTACGATAAAATATATCTTTTTTTATTTCTAATACGCAAACGTTTATCGTTCCAATATCGTCTTAATATGTTTTGAATAATTATTTAAGTTAATATCATCTATGATTTTTAGATAAATATAACAAGCAGAGAAATAAGTCATGAACTATAACAGAAGAAGCTACTACGTTTTTCTCTTTTCATATTCATTTATATCCTTCACGTTTATATTTCAAAAAACTAGAGGAAATACGAAGAAATGTGTATTATTTTGTTCTCGTATTGCACCATCATGCTTCGTTAAATATTGGCCAGTTTTATTGCCGCGAATAGTCGGGAGAGATCGGTAGCCATTCAAATAACTTCTTGAGGAAATATTGAAACTCGATGTCTCGGGCAGAGCGAGAGGAAGGGCAGGCTATTCGCGTGGCGCGCATGTGTGCGAAGTGTGTTCAGAATTTCAATGAGAACCGCTGGAGATCAGGAAACTTCTGGTCCAAGTGACGACACGGCAGCCGTCGTGAGAATGGTCAGAAGGGCGCGCGAACTATACCAGGAACCAGAAACACTCCAAGTATGTGAGTGCAACGAACTTCTAGCGTGTTTCGCCCCCTATAGCACAGCGTCGTTGACTCGAAAATCCCCCAATTTCGGCATGATTCGGAATACGAGAGCAGAATCAAATCCTCGTAGATTCGTGCTCCTTTCGCCGCTACGAAAATGACCGCGCGATATAAATTTCCACTTTGTCGAGTCATCACTCGACGAGACGCGTCAGAGTTTTAAGTCCCGAAGCGCTTCTCGTCAAAGTACCGCGAATCCGAAGAACAAAGGAGCGAGAAGCCTCTGAAAGAGGTTTACATCGCAACGGAGAGGATCCAGATTCATTAAATGTCTGACGAGGAGAGATGTCTAACGAGCGACTTTAGTATCTCAATAATATTAATAAGACGGCCATTGTTTATTAATTATTTCCTCAGGTAGTTCCGAAGCCTCTCTTTATTCCGATGCGTAGCAACGCCGGTGAAGCTGGCGCAGTCTTACCTCATCCGTTAGTCAGATAACGAGTGAAGCTGCAAGAGAATATCAAAGTTCGCTCGTGCATACACTGCGCATTGCAACTTTCAAGCGCTCCTAAAATTTACGTTGAGCGCGCGCGCGCGATAAATGATATCGAATAATTGACGGAATAATTGTTGAACGACAGCGTCGGTTTCCGCGGCAAATTTGTCCGTATTGTGCGACACGGCACAGGGGGAAATGCTAATCTCCGCACAAGGGATGAAATTCAGCTCCACGGTATCATTAAGTCGACGTTCCGCGGGTTTCTAAGAGGCTTAAGACAAACATAAAGGCGATGACATCGCGCTCACGACGGTTAACGAGATTTTCGAAAACAAACACGCGACGCTCACCACGGCGAGAGAGCCGTACAAATTTAACGTTGCCGGTCGAGTTAACGCGCCACGATGTACATCCATAAATGTCGCAGGTGATGACAAAGTTATAATCGTCTCGACAATAAAATTCATGGAGAGCAACTTCGAAGCCTCCGCCCATTGAATTGACTTCGCGAACCATTATTATTGTGGATTTAAATTTGAAGCGGTATTCGCTTCATTATGGTTACAAGGGAAATTGCTCGATGGCTGTTAGCTAAACTAAAGTTTGATAAATGTTTCAACAGCGGAATTGTACGCTCCCTGTATAATTTAATGATAGCATTGCGCGGTCATAAATTTTCATGGTACGGTTAAAAAGGATAAAAGGCTGCTTTTTGCAAAAGTTCTCGCTACAGCTACATTCCTCTCGTTCCATTTTTATTTCGTCATACAGGTAGCTGTATAATCCTGGCATATTTTACAAAGAAAATTTGGAATGTTGTGCGCATTGCGCGCATCCAATGTTGAAACGGACGCGGCAATAGTGGTTGAGAAAAACAATTTGCAACATTCGCTGAAATACACGAATAATATAAATACGTAAAATTGAAGTTTCTACGAGTCGTAAATGTTCGTTATTGTTTTATCTGTTGTTAAACGTGACTGTTAATTAACCGACGAACTTTTGAACGATACGAAAGGGCAGAACACCTGAGAGAGGGACAGGAAACTTTTAAAAGTAGAAATGAAATCGCGGAAGAAAGACTGAAGAAGACCCGAACGGAACACGCTGATAAAAGAAGAGTCTTACAAAGTTCTCTCTCGTCTGCGTTGTTGGCCTAACAACGTCGTAATACCTGTTCTTATCTTACCGACGTGGGAGAGGAGAAGATCCTCTCCTTCAGCTTAGCACACCGAATTCTGCCCGGATTACTTCGGGTACGTGGGAACGGGCGCACGAGCATGCAACTAAATCTCTGTATTTTATTACTGAACGCTCACTTCATTTCTAAATACAGTTTAAACGTTTGTTGATTCGTTAAACTTTACAGTCCTATTCTGCGCAAGTAAACATCTCTATATGCCAATTTTCCCTGCGTTCGCTTCCGTTTACAAATTCTTTGATCCTACATCTTATACATTCTCTAGACCTGACAATGTGAAATATTTTATTTGATATTTTTATACCTAGTTAAATGTCAACGTATACAAGAACTAAATATAAACTTCATAATTGTTAATTACAGGTACATTATATCTTGACATAAAAAACTTAAAATAAATTGGATTTTTCGGGGGAAAAAAAACTAACATTACCCTAATTCCTCTGTGTGCTTTTACGCGATATCGAAGTCTCTTCGTCAGATACCTCTGCTCTTGTATTTTTCATTCCAATTTCCCGGCTCAGCCCTCGTGCGTGGTACCCGTATTTATTTGCGAAAGTTCGGAGAGCATGCCGAGCGCGGCGAAGCACAGGATGAAGGGCAAATGAGATTCCCAATTTCCCTCCGAATTCGGGAGAAGGAAAAGAAAGGAGCGCGCCCAGGGCGTCGGAGGGCTGAAATCGTCGCCGTTCTGGGAATCTTCCGCGACCAAAGTCGCGAAAGTTCCCCCCTCAGTCGGAGAACTACTCCGTTTAGAATTTCTCCAAACGCGAGGTCGGCGAACGTAACTTTTCTCTACGTGCGCGCGTATCGCGACGGCTCGAAAAAGGGATGGATTTATTCCCGCGATCCGACGTGGAATCGCTCGCGGAAGGTCGCAGGAAAATGCGGAAGAAACGGCATCTCAAGATATTGTTCATCAATAATTTATGGCGCCGTTGTAGCCGGAGTAGTAGCGACCTACGCACGAACCGAGATGCGCGGAAATAGAAAAATATTTCATCCGGCAGAATAAATAAAGGGAATAGCGAATGAGCGATGAATCTCGGGGAAAAACACATGTATCGAACATCCTTATGCGTCGGCCTAATGCGAGCTCTCGATGCGATATCAGGGACATCTTGGCTGCATTCGAGGAGCGCGCTATTAGCGCTATTGCATCATTCTGTCTTTATCGCTCATCAGGTGTAAAACAAGGATAGAACAAGCAAATAGCGCTAATAGCGCGCTCCCCGAATCCAGCCCTTATATGTCGAAAGCGTCTTGATATTTACTGAAATCAAAAGAATGATTTTTCTAATTTAGGACGCGTTATAAATACGCGACGATCATTCCTTCTCCTTTCCACGATCATCTACAATGCCCCACAGTTTTTCTACCCAAATCCACATTACGTTCCTTGTGACAAGTGACGCAGATGGGAACGTAGCGAACGTGCAGTTTTTCGTAGCGTCTCGCATCGGGAGATGTCCATCATGTGCCGGCGCGGCGGCGGGCGCTGTTGCAAATTTGCGGCCCGCATTCATGGATCCGGCCGGTCGAACTCCAGAAAAGGCGATTACTCTGATCGATCCGCGGATATACCTACGATTTCCGTGGCGGCTTACGCGGGCGAATGTCGATGCAGGCAAGCTGCATGTCAAGCACGAGCAAGAAACGCATCCAGCCAGTCAGAACCAGAAGCCGTGAACAAATCGCGGCGAAACATAACGCGGGAGAAATATCGCGGCGAATTTTTCTCGATACGAGATGCAGGCACTTCGAATATCGTTCACGTCATTTCCTCGATCGATTTAAAAAAAAAAAATATTTGAAAATAACTAAAATGTCAATTATCTTTTTACTTACACACTCGACTAATTTTTATGTTTTTAATCTCTTCAAAAATGAATGGTTTATGATTCGATATAACAATCAATTAAAAAAAAACCTATAATTTTATTAAAAGCGATCAAAGTTGCAAAAAAAGATTGACTTTTTCAAACCATGATTAAAATTCAGAAAAAGCTTGTTTAAAAAAAAACATCGTTCAAAATATAACCGATTATATGAAAAAGAATAATAAAAAATTATTCGAATAAGTTGATGTAGTGATGAAAAAGAGGGAATACAGATAGTTTTATACTTTATGATTTCGCAACTATTACATTCTCTCTCTCTCTCTCTCCCTTAAGCTTTTAAAGGCGGAATATCCTGGCGGGCCGCAACATATAACGATGTAACTCGCGCGGCAACCCGAGGTCGACGTTCGCACACGAGAGACGCGATAGGCGCGGATCCCGTGCGACAGTTTTCGAGTACCTACATCATCCAGTACGTGGCTACTGTCGTGATAAAAGGGAGTCCGGGTGATAGAGGAAAAAGAGTAGAATAGAAACGCGGTATATATAGGCGACGGGAGGAGGCTGCGGCCGCGAGTATTGCGGTCCGAGTGATACGGCAAAGAGTGGAGAATAGAAAATCCGCTTGTGCCACGAGCACGTAACGTTTTCGAGAATAATTATATATCTCCGGAATAATTACAGCTTGGCGGGGCGGATTGCGCGACGCTCGTTGGGCCCTTTGAAGACGCGAAATCGGGATTTATGATAATTTCACGGTTCCAGCGTCGCGTTTATTAATATCGCAAATGGCGTATAATGCGTTTACACAAATAATCCTACGTTCTAAATAATTGGAGCGTTAATAATTTAAACACAGAGTATATTCCGCCTCTCCGGCCGTTGATAATACTCGAACGAAGCTAAGGGATCAAATTAATTCTCCCAACATTACGGTATCATTCAAGATTCATAATGCTCGGTATACCAATGCTCGTGGATAATTTTACCACTACCATTGCCATTGCGCGTAGCGTATAGCGTCGCGTTTCGATTATATTCATGTTGCATGACGTGCGGGATGTCCTTCGTGAAAAATGTAGCAAAAGATCGTTTGCCAATTGACACGAGCTTTGCACATAACTCATGAATCAACCTCTTAATCTTGCAATCGACGTGCGATCTCAGAGCTCGTCGCCAGTTTTATGCCACTTTAACAGCCTGCCACTCGCGAGCGTTTTATCGTAAGATGAGAAAAAACCCGATGCAAATGATAGGCGTTAAGTGAGGGAATCGTTTTCCTCTATATCAATTAATGCCGCTGAATATTCTTTATCTCTTCATCCGAGCGTGATAAAGAGTAATATAAAAGAGCCCGGAAAGAAATTGAATTACGGACGAGATGGCCGATGATAAAATAGCGACACGTACTTATCCGACATCTATCAGCCCGACGTGTCGTTTTTAAACGACGGCAAAGACAACGGGACGTCTCGAAACTTACCGTTGTAAACTCTCACCTAAACGCACAGCCACTTTAGCAAGAAGTTTCGCGTTGGTTCGGTGAAATTGTCTACGAAGGGCGATTTGTATCTGCCTGAATGTCCGTGCAATACAAAAATACTTTAAACCGCCTTCCTCGAGTTTCCTCTTCTCCCCAAAAGAAAGAGAAGATGTTTCCTCATTTTATTTTTTTAGAAAGGATAATATTAATCATATATATTTTTAATATTTTTACATATTTCATACATTTTTTTACTTTTTCGAAGCTAATTTTTACTCGTGGAATTTACTTCCTTATCTGACGCAAGATGTTTTTGGTCGGTTTTTCGATCTTGCATATGTCCCAATTTAAAGCCAATATTTTATCTCAAAGATGTCTAAAGTTTTCTCCCGTAACTGAGACTACTTCTCAGATCAATTTCCTTCATGATATTCAAACAGTTTAACATTTTCAAAGCAATTTCCTTTTATTCCGAATACGCGAGGTATATGTAACAGTATGATTATCAAGAGAGGCGCCTTCTCAGCCGCTGTAAAGTGGAGATCAAATATCACGTGTCTTCAGAAACGTTCACAATACCTTCCACCATGCACTTAGAACGCAAAAAATATTGCATCGCGAATTGCTCAACTTTCACGAGTCTGTATTTTCAGAATGTATGCGCATTTCCCTATCCTTTTAGTGACGCACATGTACGTCGCATACGGTACAAGGATGCTGCGTGCGAATTGCGCAGCTGCATTTGGACATGACGATTATATTAAAGGGGAAGGGTCCCGGCGCGTATACTCGTGCACGCTAGATCGCATCATATTCTATTCGCGCTCGCACACTCGTGGAGATCCTAGAGAGAGCTATTGGCCGCGTCACAGACGCGGAACAGATTTCTTTTCCTCGTCTTCGCCCCGCGCGTAGGAAAGACTCGCGTATCTCACGCTCGGTAAAATTCGTATCGCGATCAAGAGATCGAGAGATAGATTCCATGCGTCTTCGTCCGCGTCTCCGGTCCGCTGGCACGGAAATACGAGGCTTCTTCTATATATGCGCGTCGAGAGCATATAGGAATTCTACATACACGAATAAATGCATTGTAATCCAAAACTCACCTCCATCTGTCGTCCTTGTCGCCGTGCGCGCACGTTTTGCCATTCAAGAATCGTATCATCTCCCGAGAAGAAGCGAAACCTCGACAATTTCTATTTCACAAAGAAAAACTACGCCAGCCAGCAGTTATAATTGCTTCCGAACTCGGGCTCCCGCGAGATCTACGCGAAAGTAGGTCTCTTAACGATTTGTTAAAGGTATAATACCTCAGCTCACTGTTACGTTGAGAAATCTTTTTTCAAGGCAAGCCTACGGAGGTTTATCTAAGGAACTTTTTAAATGCATCGCAGTAATTTATATTCTTAACCAGTAAATTTATCGTATTTCGAAATGAATACTATCTTACTGTCGAGGTAAATAATTCGATTATTCCGAATCGAAGAACCGTCTCTTACGATAGAAAGAACTTGCGCTTTTATTCATATTTTGTGATCTCCATAAACTGTTTATTGTGTCGTGCAGCTCGCGATCTCCACGGTAGTTCTTCTTTGCAATGTTACAAACCTAACGTTTCATATTTCCGATCTTGCGATTCTCGTAACTGATGATAAGTGGATGCGAATAATACGTTATAGAGGAGCATATTTAGATATAGATACACATATTTTTTAAACTGACACAGATTTGTAGAGAGAATGTTAATCTATAATACGTTTTTTTTTTTTTCGTGTTTAGAAGTACCAACAAAAGATTTAAAGGAGAAACACCTTTTCAAAATTTGATAATTTTTCAGTCTTTTTGTGATAAATGTTTTTGTGTTTAAAAACTCAATGTTCATAATAAATTAATCTACGTGTAAGCAACAGTAACTGTTTTTCACAACAAAAAGAAAATACAGTTTTGCATTTGCAATCTCGGCAATTATAAATTCGTTATAATTGTTTCAGTATAGTATACGTATTTAAATACAAATAATTTATTCTTGCATATCTAATTTTTAATTTTAAATATTAAATAACAAGTTTTTAATTTCAATGTTAAATGGTATGGAAATTAGTGGCCAAATCAAGTTTTAATTAAAACAAAATTTTTCTGCAGCGTGATAAGGAAGATTTTGTTGATGAATTTCGTTATTTTCATAGACAGTATAATTATATAAATGATATAAAAAATGTAAATATAATGTATAATATAATATAATGTTACATGTAATTTAATATGCTGCAATATAATTACTACACATCTCGCATAAACTATCAATAGATATCATACATCTTACGTCTCTTAATATTTCCTTTAAAAAATTGTATTTTGCTTTTAAGAATTTTTAAATCTATTTTTGTGCACAAGGGTTAATTGATACGTACGTCTTTCTCTTACTTTTCTTGGAGGGAAAAAAAACTAATTCTGCTGCAAACGTCGACAACACCATAACGTTTTCTGCAAGAGCTGAATGGTATACTGATATTTAGTTCACTTATTTTCCTTCATTTATACTCCAACAGTACAATTCATGTTTAATGGGAAAAAAATCATGATGCATGTATACATTAGTGTGCATAAGCATTGCACGCTTTACTATTCACATCGGGGATTTTTGCCGAAGAGAAATTTTATAGTACACATGTTGTGTATAACCGTAAAACGGAGCGAACTTTAGCGCAGAATATGTTACGCAAAATATGTCTGACTTCTAAATTCATCCGCGGAATATTTGATCGATAATGCAAGCTTCTTGAGTGTCCTCTTGACGATATAATGTATCACACTAGGGAGATGGGGAAACGTACCGAGCTGCACGTCTTACACGTTGCGATATTGCTCACCTTGCGCTTTCGTTGGGTTTTCAGGTCGATTGGATGAACTTCAACTTGCAATGCGAAAATTTACCGCAGTATTATACAGCCACGTAATGAAAAGAATTTCTAAGGAACTTCCTGCGCGAACTGCTAAGAACGTGACTCCAGGACTCCCATTTGCCAAAGCCCGTTTTACAATAAGTCGTACGTCGGTGTCTGGACGTATGTGACTCTGCTGTCGTTCGTCGTAAAAAAATTATAATAAGTCGGATATTGGTATATCGCAACAAAAGATAATTAACCCTCATACAGCTTATAATTAATGAAAAGAGCGACGACTAATGAAAGTAATGAACCTTCGTTTATTTCATTTGTATCATGAATATTGATGAAATAGTTATTGAATTTGTCAATATGATTGTCGTATTAAAATCCGACATACGATAAACGACTAACGATATCCTATACCAACTGCAGATGACTTATTGCAGAACGGGCTTAAGAATGCTTGCGCTTTTTGAAACCGTCGGAAAATATAGGTCGTAATATTATTCAACTTCGCGCGATCCTTTTCTAGTCACGGAAGGTTCCTATTCCTACTAGATGTTCCGGGAAAAATCAATCAGACTTTGTAGATGTATTACACAGTTTTAAGCAGAAAGAGTTTTTATGGATACTTTTTCGAGTTTGCAAAGAATCATGTGTGATTAATATATTAAATCTTTTAATGATATCAATATGGAATGCAACTCAATGTTGCTCTGTGATTGTAAATAAATTCGTAAATTCCACATTTATTTTACCCCTCTGTTTTTTCAAATCATGTGCTCGTTGATTCCTACTTCTTTCATGAAATCGTTGAAATCGCTCCATTTTATTTATTTAAAATTAAATTTATTAAATTTATTTCCTAAAAAGATTATTTCATTTTTGCTATGTTCCCGTTGATTGATCGTACATAGTGGTTCAATTGTTATTTTAGTCCGTTTTGATTTATTAGCTTGGCGAATATCCCGGGCAATGTGATTAATTCCGGGCAATTCGGGTATACAAATTAACTAGTCAAGCTCCGCGCCGCCATCTCGAACGCACGAAACTTTAACAAGGTACGGTTGCACGCAAAGCAAACACGTAAACGGACGGTGCAAGGACCGAGGTCGAAGCATTGTAAGGCATTTACGTTATCGTTACGAACATCCATTTTCTTCGCTCCCTCCCGAACGTCCGGCATCTCGGAGGACGAAGAAAACAAAGTTTACGGACAGGATCCCAGCTGTAACAGCCGAAGAGATTTTGCTCGTTCCGAGACTCCAAGGACGCGACTAAGGGATCGGCTTCGAACATAGCCTGCTACGACTTGCAGATTTCTTGGCGGCGCTCCACGGTCGTATATTAGCATCGGATTAGACGGGACGATTAGTGCCCCGGCGTTTCGCAGTCGGCTCTCGACCCCGTACCATGCTATTTTTCGATCGACAGTGATTAGACGGCGGCTGTTTCCTCGAATATTCATGAGCTCCCGAACCTCTCGTCCGTAATCAAAAATCACGAATCACGTAATAACGCGGCTTGGTTCCGGGGGCGAATCATGCAAATACCCGGATTCGCAGCACCGCATCGCTGTGTAAAAATTGATTGTACGACTAAAGTAGGACGCAGGGTTGTTTATCCGTTATTTCTCGGTATTAAAATCCCTCTTAGGTTTTCAATTACCTGACTCGGAAGTGGCAAGCAACAGCGGTCGGCCGTTACGAGGATCTCTGAAGTGATCCTCGGGAAAACTTAAAGCGCGACGACATTTGTCTACCTCATCTGCAGCATCTTGCGTCGCGCCGCACGTTTCCCTCGAGCGCGTTCGCAGCGGTAATCTGCGCGACGGCAGACGAAACGATTAAAGTTTCGAGTGGCATTCATAAATGACGTCTCGGGGAAACGCTCGAAACTCTCGCGGAATTCCACCGAGAGATCCGCGCCGCGTCTTCTGCCCGGAGCGGTGCGGCGCGGCGCGGCATCGCGAATTCCGAGTCGGCATGCGACGCACGGTTGTTCCGACTTCGCCACAAGATTGCCGAACTTCAGTCACGCTGCCTGTGACGGGATTGGCAGCGCCCGCGTGCCGCGGATTCCACGTGTCGACGTATTTTCCGTATTGCCCCGAAGATCGATCGTCCGGACGAGAAATAATCACTGAAACAAATTCGCGTAAGGTCCCGCGAGCAATGAACTTCGTGTAGCGCAAGAAAATCTATCAATATGCAACAGAAACAAATGTAAGCAAATTTATTTAAATTTCTTCAAGAATTTGAACTCATATCATAAAATTTATTTAAACTTTATTTTTAGAAAATCTACTTTATTTAAATTACCTTAAAAGTTAAACTTTACTTAATTTTTAATAAGTTTTGATGTGTGAATATTTTTATATATTTATTTTTTTCGTACATTTTGTTGAAGATTTTTGAAGCTTTTTCGAAAATAATTGAATAATTATTTTAACTAATCGTTTATGTGTAATGTCTATGAGAAGGACGAGCATGCATCTCGGGAAGTGAACGTACGCATATAGCATATAACATATAGCAGAACTTGAACGTTTGCGACGAAAAGACTCGTAAAACACGGATCGATTTTCGATTCTTATACAAATTGAATGCGCAAGGAAACAGGAAGGAACGTTTTTACCGTACTTTACGCCGGCAGGTGGAACTCCCGCGCCATTTGATATCGACTTATTTGGCGGAACATTCCGCGATTGCAAACTTCGCGATTGCGATGGGCACAATTACAAAGGCAAGTCAATTAATGAATTTCACCTCGACAGCCTGGAGCGATTGACCAAATTTAATTACCAACCTGAAAAGGGACGGACCGAGATCGTCGGAAATGAATAAATATCCGGCCGGATGTACGTACGTACGCGTCCTACAAATTTGTCTGTCTTGACGCTTTCCATCTTTTCCATTTACTCCATCTGATAGATACAAGCACCGTGCGTCTTGATGTGCAACACAACGGAAAATTACGTGTCATATCTGAATCGGTTATTATTCTGGCACATCTTTTGTGTCGCGATTGATGTATTATTCATGATCAAAAATTTTTTTGTTGAAACAATTCCCATGTAACGTTTTTTTCTACAAGCAATTACTTTACAAAAATTCATCGCGTCTACCTGGCGCTCTAATTAGCTAAATGAGAACCCTATAGAGTTTAATTTCAAAAATTATATATTTTTTATTTTTAAAACGGTTAAACCGTTTAACCATTCTATACTGGACGTAAAATGGATCAGGGAATCACTCGAGATTATTATTAATTAATATTCAAATTATAATATGGAAATCGAGAAAAACACACATGTTATTATTACCGATTTTTCAAATCAGAACGTTAATATCCAACGATGAATACAAATCGAGCGCCACAAAACAATACCACGTGTAATCAATTTTATGATGAAGATTAAGATTATCACGTACCGTCTACCGTCGCAATTGTTCGTGTGCCATAGATATACTTTACGATCGCACTAGCGCCGTATGAAGACTCACTTTCTTAGGCGCGAAATTGCGCGCCGATTTCGCTTAATAAGCGAAAATAGTAAGGCGTTTTACGTGCACGGTTATTCGCGTAGCCGAGAGAGAAATGCGCGCGAACACATCGCGCGAGAGCTGCTTACGCAATGCAGGGGAGCCGGGGAGCGTGGGGAAAACCGGAAGTGTTCGGTCAAGGTAAGACGTTGCCTCCGTCCAGCGCGAATGCACATTTATACCGGCCTATGATTTCCCGCGATCGCGCCGGTGCCTTCTTCGAGAATCGTTGTGCCGGAAACTAGGAGCGTTTAAAAGTAAAAGTATCAGGCACTGAGAAGAGCAAAGAGAGAGGTATCCTACCAACTCCGTATAAAAGCGACGGTATTTTATGTTTTTCAGCGAAAATATGCCGCCACGTTCGAATATGTTCGCACAAATTGGAAACGAGATACCAAAATATAAAAAAAAAAAATTTTTTTTAATGCCATTATTTGACGCAGTGCAATATATTTCACAACATTGTGTAGCCAGAAATTGTATCTATATATATAAAAACTGACCATACAATTTTATATAACACTTTATTATGTTTTCATCTTTCATTGTGTCACTGGAGTTATCATATTCTATTCAGTCCCAATGTGCACGAGACGTGTAGATCTCTTCTCGAAAGCTCAATAGATTCTTCTCAATTTCTTCGGCACTCAATTTACGATCTTCGATGAGTTTTTTCATGGACGATATTCAGTGCGAGATGGTCGGCCGATCCTCGAAACTCCTTCTCAGCGCTTCAAGTAAATGTCGGTTATCTTCACCGGTCTCCCCGTGATCATGATAACACGATGCTTCTTGGACTTGTTCTTCTTGGGCCGATGCGTTATGATGTATATCGTCTTTTTCGGATCTGACACCGCCATCGCGTTGTCGGCGCACCAGCGGGACAAAACGATTCCGAACACGAGCAGAATGGAAATTAAAACGCTCGGACGCATATTTCGCCGGTTATATGTTTCCCTGCGAGGTGGTTTCGAGCGATTGCCACGGCGTTCGTCATACCGGTCTTTTGTAACTTCGCAGTTAAAAAAAAAAAGCGCGTGGATGCAATATCGTAGATTATGGGCGTCGTAAAAAGGATTATAGACCGCGCGAATGCTTCCGATAACGCGAGACTAAGAATAACGTTATCACTGCAGCTACACGTAAAAATGCGTAAACAAATCTTTCAAGGCTACAGATATCGGTGTTATGGGCAACTGCGTTCCACGAGTGCGACTTACATTCTGAGAATGTAATTACATGTCCGTCAATTTTATGAAAATTACAATTCACAAATTATAATTCGTTGATTAGAATCGATTGTGATCGATAACGTCAAGTAATTTTATATGGAAATGAGCGAAACAAAATGCACTAGCGTTGCAAATATATGAAAAAAAGAAGACAAGAAAGCCAGATAATCTCGCTCGATATGCTTGACCCCGATTAACGTGATCGTGACTTTACGTAAATGAAGAGACTTCCCGAGTGTTTCTATGCCGAGCATTTCCCTGATTAACTCATTATTGGAAAACGGAGTTTCGGAAAATTAGCTGACCGTTGACTTTCCTTAACATTTGCTCAGGAAATAATCAAGCATTATTGTTGATAATTAATTTTCATGAAAATGGTGTGGCAAAAATCTTTATGTAATATGTACAAATAATAATTTCCATTCTCTTCTTTTTCTTTTACTTTCACTTTATTAGCTAATACAACAAAATTATTAGCTAAGAAATAGCTGAACGGTTGTGTTTGTTATCCTCCAGTTCGTAATTTGGGCGACCGATTTTTTTGCGGCGCGTTAATTGCTCGGTGCGACTTGTAATGAAAATTAATCACGTTTTAGCGATTAATTATCATCACCCGGCCCATGTAGCGGGGGTGTACCTCATTTACCAACGACACACAACGCGGCAGTTAATAACGACGCTACCAACAAACGCAGCCGGTTTCATTAATCCCTGCGCCGATACGCTCGGCCGCGTCCGTCGTTGTTTGGCCGCGCGTAGTAGTTTGGAACGATCATTACGAGTGATAAAGTAACCCCGGGGAGAGACAACGGGAATGTTGTACGTAGGGCATCGGGTAAAACGGAAGTTCCTCCACCGAAGGTGTAATCAGCTGAGGGGAAACGAACGCGGGCACGTTTCGCGGCACAAAGCGCTTGTCATCCGATAACTTCCGTAGTGACCTTAAAATTTACATTATTGTAAATTACTCCCTTGAATCTTTGTAGACGTCGACGCGAAGACCAGCCGCTATTGCTGCTTGGCTGCAAAACTGACAATTGCGTCATTTTCGCGGCGAAGCAAGGATCTGTAGTCGAATTTATGATTGAGTAATTATTAACCTTAAAAAAAAGCGTATTTAGTTTCGCTATAATAGCTTACATTTTACAATTTGTTACTGAGATACAGTATATTATTATTCGGTATCCAGTTGTGTGTATGTTGAGTAATAGTTATCTGTGTTTGAATAATAGTTATCTGCTTCATTTAAATTCTAGAGGTTTAAGTAGGCAATCAATATTCCGAGAAAAATTGACAGTGATCTGTCGAGTTAACATTGAGCACGTGGGCCGACAGGATTGCTATATCGAGGCGGAAGGAACGAGAGATTTTCTCCTAGGAGACTAGAAAATACATTCTACCTTGGGAAACTTCAAGGAGATCAGCTGGCCCTCCCATAGCAATAACGGTCAACCCGATCATCCCTCGTTTCTAGGGAAATCCAGGAAATGGTACCGTCCGATCTCGCGAATTCGAGACGAGAAAAAGGCTGTGAGCCACTCAGGAAACCAATACCTGTCTGTCTCGATATTTTCACTCAAACAGCTAGATATTTCAGTCTAATTCCATCAACTCGCCGCACCTTTTGAATCGCGCGACATAGCGATAAAGACTTTTTTTACGTTGCCAATCGTTATCTTGCGAAAACGCTTTGCGAAAATCGTCTTCTTCTTCTTCTTAATAATAATGGCACCTAATATTTCTTAATAATAATAAATCCCAATTCTGGGTTCAATATGGCCAACGTCAGACTGTGATACGTTTGAGTACAAATGATGATGTAACACTAATCAGACGCGAATTACGAATTACGAGATACAAAGTCGGAAATGTGTGTGTTTATGAGTGTGTGTAGTGTGTTACTGTGTATGTCCGCAGTGATAAACTCGAATCCGTAGTTCGTTAAGCCTAAAGGATTGTGTGGATCAATCCTCTCTGCGGGATCGCGGAAATCGTGACGCGACTCACATATGCCAGTGACATAAACATAAAATGAGTGCGGGACTCGGTCCTAAAACGAATGATGGCCCTAAAAGCATTTCGCAAACGGCTCGTAAACGCGGATAAAATGGCGAGCGCGTAGCAAAGAGATCCAGCAAGGAGGGAAACGCATCCCGGCAGCAGTTTTCATCACTCTCTCGATAGTAGTTTTCTTCGCGGTGGTTTTCTATAATGGTTTTCTTCGCGGTGACACTATCCCCGTGAATCTGGATGCATCTATTTATCTTGCTATGTATAAACGTTTTCGAGATAGAGATGATAGAGATATTGAACGTGATGTTTTGAGCCTTATATGTACCTTTATAAATAAATATAAAATAGGAATGCACTTTTAAGGTCCCACCAAGATCAATATCTTGATATTCATACTTTGTTATAATTCTATTAGAACAGCATTGTACAGTATCATAGTACGAGGGTGTAAATTATTCGCCGCAGGAAGATGGAAGGTCCGCTGCATACCCAGTGGAATAATTTCATTTACGTATTTACCCACCTCGAGAATATATCGACTAAATATATACGTAAAATTAGTCTTGTTATATGTATAAACGTCCATTTTTATAATTTAGCTGGGTTTCTCTGTAGACTAAAGATAACTAACGGCTCCACGTCAAATATTATCACACATTATATTATTTGAACAGCTGGATATAAATATGAACTGGAATTAAATCAACTATTCGATTGTGAGCTAGAGTTTTTTGTCACCGTTGCATCAAACATGTTCTTCACCCTCTTTTGGCGCTGCGTAGGAATAATACATACAATTTTAAATTCACAAGCTTCCCGACCTTACAATAGCCAAGCATTACCAAGACTGGCTATATGTAGGTCAGCGAAGACGGATATATTTCAGGAAGAATATTATTTCTCCAGCGTATATCGCATAACACAAAGCTCGGATACATAAAGCGATAACGGCGCTTTAAACGCGATCGTGAGGAACGGCGGCGAGGAACCGTTAAATCCAGACCGCCGTCTGTAATCTCGCAAAAAGCCGCACGACACTGGCTGCGTGAGAAGTTTCAATGATACGAGTAAACCGCCACTGACTGGAATTACGTTGTTATACGCGAGAAGGTCAAACCATTATTGATTATCCGCCTTAGAATATCAAATGAGAATTGATCATCTCCCGAGATCTCTCTAATCGCATATTGGAGAAACTCGTAAAGTAAAAACGGCAAACGCACGCTCGCAGCATTTATTAATTGTTCTTTCGGAGTAAATCGCGTTTGGGATTTGCGCATACACGCGACACGACAAAAAGAATCGCAAAGTGACCGGGACCGGTAATTGGATTTCGGCGTTTTTGGCGTCGCGCGGATTGGGCGAAATCGCAGGGAACAGCTGCGGGGAACATTGCGGATTGTCGCGTATGTGTAGGTAAGAGCTCCCTATCTATCGTAATACTCGAACCGATTAAATTAGGCACGACGAAGATGCGCTGCACAGGAATTCCCCGGTATCGTCCTGATCGAGAGCATAACCGACTATATACGATAATTCCCTAATGCCCAATAGCATGAAGGGGATTACGGGATAATGCAATCTGCGTCGCGCAAAGCATTGTTACATTATGCACATTACATACCACATATCTATACATATCTATACTTTCTCTCATTTATTAACTTCATTAACTTTCTTAAATTAATTATTAGGATAATTAAATTATATTAGGACAATATTAATATTTATACGCTTTTTCTCTTATTCGTTTATCTTATATATAAATTATATTGGAATAATATTTAAAAAATGTACTATGTGAAGAAAGAATGGTAAAGAAACGAGTAACGATAAGAAGAGTGAAAGGTGCACTGAACGCATTATGAAATCTTGAAAAAAGTAGGGTGAACAAGTAAAGATATCGATCCACCCATTCGCGCAAAGTCCGCGATACGAAAGAGTCACGCGAGCCACGCGCTATTCGCATTTCGTATTTTAAGGAAGTTCGGAGATTAAGGACAATTTACGGTACGCTACGGAGGGACGGAGAGGGGGAGAAAACTCCGACGGTGCTCACAGAAATCGCGACCGTCGTTATTTTAATAAATCACGTGCCGGCGTATTCGCTCGTCCGCTTTCATAACTCATACGCGCCGGTGCGGCTTACATTTACCGCGTGAGTGTTCGTTTTTCCGCATTACTGAAAATTGTGACTAATTGCCGCTGCGCTCCACGATGGAAATAAATAGATCTTCTCTAAACACTTGGCTGAAAGTTACCGACCGTATAAGCTGCGAGAAATACATAGCGTGTCCAAAACTATCGACTATTCAGTCAAGAGATGCCAGTGACCAAACAGGAAATAATGGTATCCCCAAAAATCTTTCCGATAACACATTAGTGCGAAGATATTTATTAAAAAATCCAGAATTTTGATTAATTTTTAAGAAGCTTATTAAAGAGAAATTTATTTCGAGGCTTAACTGTCAAAATATTTATCTATCAAATGCTTGTCAAAAGATATTATTTTTTACAAATCCGTGATAAAAGAAATCTGTAATTCTAAAAATAGGTTTGCTGTGTCCTACGAAAACTTTAAACTGTATTGAAGTACTTTATCATTGCGTTAGCGTTTAAGGTAATAAGCATGAGAAGATGTTTGGAGTGATGTTATTTTCGCAAAGATTATGCTTCAAGGTAGCTATATTTCGCAGAAAGTTTTATATTAAATACTACTCAGAGGAAGGGAGGGAACCATCAAAATTGCCTAAGTTTTTCTGAAGCGCGACTAGTTACGCGAAAAAAGAATTCCGCAAGTTTTTCGCTTTGCAAGACGGAACAGGTAACGGCGAAGATCGCATTTTGTGGAAGCATCCTCCCAGAAAGAAGAGGAAACTTGTTAAAATCGCGCCACGCGAGATTAGACCACAAAGCGACCCGGTTTCTTGCCGGTTCTCGCGACGAGAATCGGGATAATCGAGAGCTGCGCGGCAATTTCCGCTTCCACTTTAACTTATTCGAAACAACGCCAACGCCGCGGCCGGACCACACCGCGAATCGATTAAACTCTCAGAAAATTTCCCGTAATGAACGGCATAACGGCGCACTGTATGCGCACAAAGCCGAAAACGACGCTCAAGCGAGTCACAAAGGAGTCGCCGCGACGAGAAGCGGAAAATGGAGTTAATGATTCGCGACGCGCGATAGAAATTCGCGATGGAAAGAATAATGAAAAAAATGCTTCGCGCTTCGACTCGCAAAGCTGCGACAAAGAAAAGCAAATCCGAGTGCAAGGTTGCTCCAGTTTTTGCGATTCACACAGTGCAGACTCGACCCTGGGCTTCCTTTCACGACGGAAATACATTGGACATTCATCTCGCGACCCTATTCCTGCTGCTTCCTTTTTTTTACTGCGTTTCTTCCCTTTTTATCATCAAAATTGCTAATTTGACCGACCTTTTTTATCTAAAGGATGAAACTTCGTATCTAAAATTATTGCAATCACTTCCGCAGCCAATGTAACCAACCGGTTAATATTTCCAATACATTAATTCATATTGATTCTTGTTCAGATAATTGAAATTCTTCTCGTGATTCATGAATATAATCGTACATTTTCCTTGAATGAGAAAAAGAAGGACGGGAATCGTTTAGGCGAACTGATAAATTTAGCCCGTTTCTTCATTAACTCTAATTTGTCTGAAACTTCTTAATTCTCATTACGATCCGAGTTTTTAAGTAATTATTCCACCCGTCGCCGGAATTCAAAGTTGCTCACTTTTTCGGATTAGAAGAAGAGCTCTCTCTCTCTGGACGAGCGAAAAGTGGGACGCTTGGTAAGGATTGCGCGCGGGTCGCATTGCGAAAATATCTGGGAGTGTCGGCTACAAATTTCGGACAAATGGCAATCTTACGTTACGGACAAAAATCCGCTTGCGGATTACGACGGGCAAAATAAATTTCCGGGCACACGCGTTTCCGGGCCGTTTCGTCCGCTTCGCGACGAGTACGCAAAATGATTTCATGTGGACTCAGCTGAAAACAGCGATATCGCGCTGCTGAGCTCGATACGATTCGCCGCGTTGTTGTCCGAACAAATGGCTACTCGTTTATACTGATTTCAATCCCCGCCGTGCTATCAATCGTGCGATAAAATCGAGGTCAAGCTAATTGAACGGCACGCGATGAGAATTCGGTGGTCAAGTTCCCCTTTCCGGACCAATCAAATCAACGACATTCCCTTGACAATCTAAATATTTAACATTTCCTCGTTCGACAGTATAGCAACCAAACTCGCAATTGCGAAACGCTCTCTCGCGCCTTCCGCGGTTTAATTAAAGAGATTCGATACACACATTTGCGCGTATAATCGATACGGAACAATCGTATAAGAGATATTATACTCTCTCGCGAAAGCGGCATAGTAATTCGCAACATGATGTAATGTATGATTCACTCGTTTGAATGATATACGCGCGCGCCTAATTAAATCGAATCATAAATAGCGAATCATAAACATACCGTCGATTGCAATCTACACGTTAATTGGCGGTGTTATGTCGATCGAGGTAGCGAAATAGACGGCTGGAATTGAATGCCAAGATTTAGGACAACGACACGTTAAGTTTTATGAATGAACTATTTTAAAAGTTTTTTATATATCATTAATAATATTTACACATATATATACATATATATACAGCTAATGAGCTATTGTTACATTAAGAGTCTTAATAATAAACCATTAGACGCCGATAATCGTTTACTGCTACGAAATTAGTTTATCGCTGATTAGTTTGTCGATGAGCCAACCACCGGAGGTTCATCTTCGAAATGCTCTCGACCAGCAGTGCCCCGCGGCACGGTAACCCTATCGATATTCCGACAATTCCTCACCTCGATTTGGTATCCAGCGTACAAAGTAGGAGCGGATCGATCGTACGATCGATGTCCCTGCGCGATCCGAACTGGAGGAATTTCCTGCGATCGATCGACCGCCCGTGGTCGGCACCCGCGGCGAGCACACGAATCGAAGCGTATGCACGTGACACGCGTGCACGTCATACACGACTTTATTCACTTTCACCCCACGACACGGCCGTAGCGGTACGAACGCACAATTCGCAGCCTGCGACGTGAAATAACGTCGTTCGTTAGCGGGATACGACGCAGAAAGAAAAAAAAGGGAGAAGTGTCTAACGAACGTATAACGAGAAATTGCAAATAAAAGGGAACGCCGTTAGATGCCATTAAAACGGAATATTTGTGCGATAAAGGACGAAAAATGCCGTTCTAATTAAAATAAATAAATTGCGAAAGAGCCAAACAGAGCGGCCCGGCTACATTTCGAGTAATTCATAACGAGCGTGCTTACGCGAGAGAGAAGCTTGGCCGAATTGTTATTTCCAAAGTCGCCAATAATTTACCAGAGATATCACGTAATTATTAGATAAATTACAACGGACAATTTTATCTCGCGAACAGTTTTACGCGATGGATAATGATTGAATATTTAACGCCGGGAATTGAGAGAACGGTCATATCGAATTAAAACTGATGAAGCTCGATTATATTTAGTTTCCCGATGGAATCTTTCATCGAAATACATCGGTGAACTTCGCATTCGATATGCATTGAATATTTCACATATTATATAAAGTTTGTTAATTTAAGCATAGAACCTCGCCATTTGCGATGACAGTGTAACGATTTATTAGTAACTCTGTAAATTTGAAGCTGTTCGTTGAAGGTGAAATTGCTCTTTGATCTTCAGCACCGAGCTAGTTGCACAACGATATTAATTAGAGTTCTTATGGTCGTGAAACACAGCAATTTTGGTTCAATAGATGCATTATTTGCGCCACGCAGAACGGGGCTAACAGCGATAACAGACAGACGTAGAGATTATGTCAGATTATGTCACACTGCCACGTGTGAATAATAGACTCGGACAAATTGAAGCTCGAACACATCAAAACTCTCTCGCCGGTTAAAATTCGAGAAGAGAGCTCCAATTCCACATCGTCCGTTCATAAGCTTTGGTTTGTACGGGGGACACTTTGCAGCAAAATAAATTTTATTTCTCTGATTTATTTTTCAAAACTTTTATCCTGAGATATAACGGACGCGAACGGCATTAGACGACTAACTGGATTTCCGAGCTTGCGAGTTTTCGATGAAAACTTTTCTATGAAATGTCAGATTGAACACGGTAAATGGAGAATTAGAGCGAATAATAGAGACGAGATTCATTTTAAAACAATACACTCGAATGTATCTTGAAATAACGTTAATTAAACTGTATAATTACAAACTTTTTATACTATCTAATTTAACATTTTTTTCTTCGTTACGATTTCTACGTAGCTGAGGCGCTCTTTGAAGCTTAACTTTCCAGTATCGAAGTGGCTTGGTAGCAATCGTGTTAAACGCACAATTTTTACGTAATATAGAATAAGAAAATTGTTTTATCGTTATTAAAATAATTATAATTTAAAAAATTTCTATTATCCAACGTAAAAACATTTATACTGAACGTAAGTGAAAAGAATCGCGACAGTTCTTGCATATTTTATGGATGAAGTAGTTCCAGTTCCAATTTTGGAGCGTAATCTAAGAATGTCACTTCGATACTTGGACAGCCTGCCAGAAGCAGCCGCGAGAAACAAGGCACAGCGGACAAAAGGGGGGGGGGGAAGTGTCTCGCTTCGAAGCACAAAGGGAGCGGTTTACAGAAGAAAGAGGGATTAACGCGGGACTACAATCGGTCACAGTCGCGGCAGGGTGGACCCGGTGGACAGCCGTTTCGCGGACGTCCGTATCGCGCGAGAGTTCCTGCGGAACTGGCAGCAGCACTTCCGTACGACAGTGTAAAAATCACGAGACTTCCACCTCCTTCCCACCCCCATCCCCTCCGTTCCCGGCCGCCGGCCGCGCCGGTCACGTGACCTTTCACCTCCCGCCGTCGCCGAGAGATGCACTCTCGCCCTCCGCCAGCCGCGCGGCCCGTTCGCCAACCCCCAGGTCCATGACGCCCCTTTCGTGCTCGCCCCGAAAACCCTCGCGAAATTCTCAACCCGTGTCATTCACGGTTCGACATTCCGTTCGTGTTCCCTCGGCGATTGGTTCAAGCGAAAACGATGGCAAAGGGAAGATTGCACCTCAAACCCGATTGCGCGTTTCTGGTTCTGTTAAAAGTGAGAATTGCCTAGGAACCGAAAGTGGAAACCAACGCAAATGTTGTAAACGAAAGACGCTACAGAATTAAAGCTGTAAAATGCCAGAGGCTGCGGTGATTCACAAAATAGGATTTCGAGCTAAGTTCTTATGTAACTCTAATCTTGTTCTCGCATATCTTTTTTTTTTTATCAAATAGAGGTGATATCGATATTATGTAGTAATAGTTCGTGTAGGGGATTATTGATGATATTGTAACAAATTCAAGATTCTAAATATGTGTATAGATCTTGAGTGATATTAAATGATTCACGTTTAATGGTTCACCAAATAATTTTGAGATTTTGGGATAAATAATATAATCCTAATCTTGTTATTTTTACATATCTTTCTTGTTTATATTAGATAAAGATGATATCGTGTAGAGAGATGCAAGATAGTTCGTGTCTTATAGAGATGATATTATAAAAAATTCAAGATTTTCCAAAAATATGTATAAAGATTTTAAGATAAATAATATAATCCTAATCTTGTTACTTTTACATACCTTTTTTGTTTATATACTAAATAAAGATATCGTGTAGAGAGATGTAAGATAGTTCGTGTCTTACAGAAATGATATTATATTATAAGAAATTCAAAGTTCTAAATGTATGGATCTTGAGAAGCTGGATACGAACACGGTACCGATGGCTCACGTAGCGTCCAAGAAGTGGATCCAGCACTTTGCGTCTCGCGGCTTCAATTATGTGGGGGAACTTTAAGACCGCCGTTCCTACGACAATGACTTACACGTCTCGCTTATCTCACGCGATTCCCGCCGCGGGCGGGATTAAACTCGTCCTATCGGAGCGTGCATTAAAAATATCCACTTTTCCGCGCAAACGAGATTAAGTCGTGTATTTCGGCGGTCGGAGCGAGAGACATTTCCGAAACGCCATCATTAAGAACGGTCGTGGATCACGCGCTTATTATACGGAAGCGGCTGTTTACCGAATAAACTCAGACAGCTCGAGTAAATAACGCCGCGCGATAAATCTCCCCGGCCCGGCTCGGCTTCGCGTATCTGTAAAACGCTATAATTGCGGCGCATGTGCCCGCTCTTGAGACTTGAGACGCGCTGCGCTCTCGACTCGACGCGCGTCAAGAGAGCTCACGTCAAATTTTGACCCCGCCCGTTTGCCGCTGAAACACTATACATGATTTCTCAGCGGGCCGAATCGCCACGTTACATCCCGTATCCCGGATACTTTAAAAACGTTTATTTTGTATAATTCGCATGTTCAATTTTCTCGCCATACGTACAGTGTTATTAGAATTGCAGAAAACATTTAACTTTCGCGATAACAATCTCCTCCACAAACGGAGTTTCGTAAAAATCAAGTTTTCAAGCGATTTGGAATTGGTCCCGAATGTCCTCCAAGGCTCAAGAGTCTCACCTGCCACATCCGGGAGTTCTCACGACGTCGTAGCGAACGCTAGGCTTCCTGCGACGTTCCCTCGGGCTTTTCAGGGCCTCCCGTCCGTTCCTGGACGATTCCTGGACGATATCGCGCGAGTAGGTGTGTGTCTTTAACGGTTGATACGCCTCGGTGGTCGCGCAGACGCCGATGCAGCCGCAGCACTTGGACATCGCTCAACTCTTTTCACGCGACGATCAAATCCGCACGTTCTCGCCGGCTTTTTATCTACACCACCGCAATTCCCTTGAATCGCTTTACTTTCCGGCGGACCGAGACTCTGGTATCGACATCGTCTGCACGTCGTAAGAGGAAAAACACGAGGCGCAACTTTTGCGCGCTGCTCTTTGGCGAGGAAGCACGTCCGCCGATATAGAAGGTCCGAATGAAATACATTCGACGGTTTAGAACGGGCACGCCGCGCCGCCGGTCCCGCACGGCCAGTGTTCGGGCAGATATATGTATGTATAGGTACCATACGAATCGGAAAAGCCCGTGATCTATCGCGCGCGTGCTCTTTACGTGAACGAACTCCCGATAGGCGAGGCGAGGCGAGGTGAAGTCACGAAACACACTCGGCGCCCTCGTATATACGCTATCCCGAGAAAGGCACTTGAGATGAAAAGTTGGAATGATTTTCGGTCGGGCCTCTCCGTGCCCTCTCGTGCAGTCCGCGCGCCGGGAGAATTTTATTTAAAGCGGATATAAGAGAGCGAATTCAATTTTGAACCGTTGTAGACATGGAAAGGGTGGGCGCGGGTGTACCCTATACCAACTTTCGCCTTTTTCATCGCCATGAATAAATATAATGGAGATTATTTTCCTGCATGCACACTTCTCAACGCTGCGCGCTGCATTGATTTCGAACCGTTGAAAAAAATCTTCGGAAACGCTGCGACGAATCGATAAAAATGATAAGGCGACGCGTTACAGGCGAAGTAACGGACGGGTCTCGAAGTCGGCCAAAGTATCTTGAAGTCGCGATTTAGCCACGCTTGTGGATTCGCGCATACCTCGACCGTAATCGAGATTCGGGGAAGCGCGAGACAAAACCGAGAAAGGGAGCGCGAAAGGACCGACAGGAATGTGCGCAGCGACGTGCATCGCGCGCGCGCGCGCGAAACAATGCCGAAATTGAAGCGGTTGCGTATATCCGTCCATCGGGGATTGCGGGCACGTACGCCGGGAATGTCTTTTCAGCTACAAACGCCGTAATTTTGCCGATCCCCGATCCCCGCGCCGCACCGCGCTTCTTAATAATTGTTCGGCGATTCTTAATATTCAGCTCGCCCCGGGTGTGTTACAGCTGACGGTTCACCGACCGCTACGTGACGATGTTCGATCGCATCGCACGTGTGCCACCCGCGATGAGGTTCCTGAGGCACTGGGAATGACAATGTCCTCCATGGTAGTTAAAATTCATCCGATCCTACGAAAGTCCCAAACGAAACCTCGCATAATTCGAAAAATGGCTTCTGTTTAAAAATAAATTACTAATGTTTGTTAAGATCCTATATCCCGTCATATTCCGATAAGAAATAATTACTATATTTACCTCAACTATCAATTTTTCCGTAAAGATTTAGTTAGTAAAAAATATCATCCTTTATTTTACTTTTTAGAAGATATAGTAACGTTTCTGCTGTACTACTGTACCGTACTGTTGTTATTGATATTGTAATTTTAACTCGATTTATTTTCGATCAGCCAAAATTTCGGAAACTTTTAGGTCGATCGGACGCACATCGCGTTAGATGTTGTACGTAAAAGAACGCCGTTGAAAAATCGCGGCTTCCCTCGCGATGGACGCTTGGGACGATACTGAGAGAAGTTCTCGCTGAAGGGCGGAGATGAAGAAGAAATAGAAGAAGAGTCAAAGAGTGGAGAGGAGCGCGTGTCCTCCGTCTGTGCGTCAGCGGTGCGTGACGCATACCGATTTAAATAAGCATACAATATTTTCTGAACGAGAAACGGCGTATCCTCGCGGTTATTAAACGTAAATACGCACTGAAACTTTCCATTAAAAAAAAAAATTAGATAATGTTATATTAAATGATGAGTTATTTTTATTGAGAAATTAAATCAATATGAGGGTCAATTTCTCGCGGTGGCGACATTAAATCTGATTCTATTCGTTATATAATGTTTGCGCGGTTCTCGAAACACTTGGAACATATGCGGAAATGGTTTAACGATCCACCGAATGTTACGCCAATGTGTCGACCGTACGATTGCATCGTATAAGAACATTCATCGGCATACACCGCGAGAACGCGCTTGCTCGACACACGCATCGCCTGTAGTCTGCAAACCAGGCGGATCAACAACCGGACGTGGCTCCGGACTGCAGCTTCTTTTGCGTTTCGTCTGCTCCCCGTCGAGCGCACGCACGATGTACGCGGAAGGTTTAACGCAACTCCCGCTCGATCGCCCTCGTTTGTGCGAGTGAGCAAATCGAGGAAGTAGAAATAAACTCTTTTTTCGTAAATAGGGGCAAGACTCGTTAAATTTTAATACGTAATTAATAAGATAATTATCTAAAGATATATTCGAAACAGGAATTTAAGTAAAATAAAACAAAAATTCGAGCGGACAGGGCAAAAATGTTGTTATTAATGACGAGGAGTTTTTCTTGCGGCAGACACCGGAGATAAGCTCGCGAGAGGCTCCAGACGAAAAATGGTAATGGCCGTTAACGCGCTTCGAACGAGGGAGAGTAAATTGCGGAAAAGGCCGGTGGTGCGAGAGCGACGCGTCGGGCGGAAACTCGAAGCCGAAAACGAGACACGTGCGCGCCATGAGGGCGACGATCTCACGCCTCGCAAATTCGGATCTCGTTTTCATTCCGCCATTCGCCAGCGCGAAAACCCTCGCTAATCTATCGCGCACCGGGACGTTGAAATAACGGAGCGCGCGTGCAACGTCCGTATGCATGATTAGCGGCGAAACCCGAAACTCGGTATTTTATAATAGATCCTGCACTTCGATACAACGTATAACGCTGGATCGATTAAATCACGTCTGAGAATTAAATCTCACGATTCGCTACAATTACCTGAGCGTGATGGATCACGCTAACGGACGGAATAATACATGTATACCGAGAGCGATGTAAAGTGCGCTTCGCCGCAAATCGTGGAGATACGAAGGGCGATGAGAGACGACTCGAGTTTATTTCCCTAACGTGCACATCTTGCTCCACTACGTCTCTCTCCGAGACACGTATTTCCTGTCAGTTTTGACATGAGCTATGGAAATACCTCTCTGCAATTTTCAATTCTATATCCCTATTGGATTACTATATTTAAATCGAATTTATGTATGGTGTGTGTGCGTGTGTGTGTTTAAAATGTATACTTCCTTTGATATAGTTCTTCATTCTAGTTTATGTTTATAATTAAAATTAAACTCGGATCGAGTTTAAGTAAAAGAAGATTTGTGATGATGTAAAAGCAAGAGTAACGTGGCAACGTAATATTTAGTGATTTCAAAGTCAGATTATTAAAGTTGCGATCAGCAAAATAAAAATGCCAGGCTTATTGCGATATGTATCAGGTTTAAACTCATTTAAAAGAGATTAATTTGTTGGCAAATGCATATAGAGTGTTCCACAATTACTATACAATATTTAAATAGAGGTCAATTAAATCTGAAAATTCTGTTGTAAAATTGTCGAAGTCACAATATTTTTCAAATTATAAGCTATCAAAGTTAGTATCACGTTCGCGTCAAATCCATGATTACATTTATACGTGTACTGATCTATCAACTATTTACCTATTCGTTGACTCTTTCCCTTCTTTCACAAAATGAAATAATCGAGCTTCTAACTCATATAAACGAAAAATAATTTCTTAAATATTATAGAGAGAGTTGAATATAAAGATGTCGACCGGAATTAATGTTAATTGTATATCGTACTACGTGTAAAAGTCGTAAAACTAATTGAGTATAAAGGTCAATATCACTTGAAATGTGAGAGTCAATAAAAGATGACAGTGCATTTACAGACAATAGCGAGCGGGCTTTACGCAATCCTGTTACACTGATCGCTTATAACTGGAAAATTATTGTAGCATCTGATAAAATTTACATTAAAAAAAAAACGTCGAAAGAGCGAGGGGGGGGGGGAGGAGAAAAAAGTCATTCTACGACTGTCATGCATACTCATGCATATTATAATCTATTAATAGGCAATATTCCGTGAAATCGGCTATTTCGACACCTCACGAATTTCAGCGGAGACTGATTCAGCGTAAAGTGGCGTGTTAATAAAATGAGATCGCGCGGCGCAAGTTAATAATTATGTAATCGTTATCGCTCCCGCGGTAACAGCTAACAATATCGGAAAGTTTGAAGAAAGGCGATAAGGCTTATTTCGCGCAATCGGGGCTAAGCGCAAGGCCGCGCGCGGTAGAGTTCGCCGGAGCTTTACGACATTTTCATGTTAAATTTTTCGATTCTAATTATTAATCTTCAGGATAATACATTATTAAAGTATTATCACATGCTAGGAGGTTTTTTTACGTCTTGCATAGACACAAAGAAAGAAGACGTAAAATGATTATAAAATATTAAGATCGATATTGCTTTTCGTCTGCGCAAGTCCTTCTACCCAATAAATTTCATCTAATGGCCGTATAGGCGTAATCCATTTACTGTAGAGAAAAGCACAGTCCCTCTTTCGTTCAAGAGACGACAAATTTATTAAAGAGAAAGAGATCTCGAAAGAGAAGATAAGTCATCTGGCGCGAGCACTCGGTGTCGCGCATCCCGAATTCTCTTTTCGCTTAGATTCCCTCCTTAGACCTGTACCTACTTTCTTTCGTTTCATACGCGCCATTTAATCGTGTTCGGAAAACCAAAAGGTCGAGACCCGCGACCCTCCGCTCTATCGAACATGCAGGCATCAAATGCGCACGTATTTCGGAATTTTGTTAAAAAGTTTGCGAGCGAAAGAGAGACGCTTGATGCGAGCATATATTATACGATGTAAATGAGACTCGCAATAAGTAAACTTGTAATGACATGCATTGCAGTATTGAAACTGATCAAAAACTGTTTCTATCTTTTGCATTATGATGGTATAAAGTATTATATCCTTGTTATTTTACATATTAATACACGCATATACTTGTATTTATTTAGAATGAGATTTTAAATATAATTATGAATAATTTTAAAGTATTTATTGAATATTTTATTTTATAAAAGTTATTTTACGAATAAAAAGGAAGTATTTCTTTTTATATAACGCGTGTACTCCGGAAATTCTCCGAGACAGTTAGGTCAAGTGACACATTTTGCATTTAATTTTACGTGTTGTCAGGTATCATTGCGTTATTATATTAAGTATATTGCATAAGACGCAAAATGAGAAAAATGAGACGATTATATCAAACGAACAGCCAATGTCCGATCTAAAAATATCGATGACAGCTTAGAAATACAAAACGAATCTATCGAGGCAGAGATGGGAGGCAATATTCATGCACGGTATCTGGTGGCCGCGGGGTAGAAGCCAACGCTCTCATAATTCAGTCCTGTGTGCAATATCGAGGATCTACGGAGCTGCGACGCCGGCATACTTTCGTATTTCACGTAAAACAGGTGAATATTGCCATCGATACATCACCCATGCCATTCACGTGGCGCTCGCCACCGCAGTTTAGCTAGGAATATGTCCGTAAAATCGACCGATTTGTTTAGTGTCGGCTTTCGTGGTACACGGTTAACGACATATTAATTTTTCCAAAATTCCAGGATTAAAAGTGACGTGTAAAAATATTTTTTAAAGAGATGTGACACCCTCTTAACATAAGAGAACTTGTAAAAAAATACGTGTCTCCAAAGAGAGCCCATCAAGCGGAAATATTTGCGTTTCTCTATCAGCCAATTTTTTTACCCGGTTTCAAAAACTTGTATTTTACGCGAATAAAAGAGAGTTACAAATCACGTACTCTTTTGCTTATCTCATGATTTCGCCATCCACGAACGTAGCGCAACTTTGCGCTTTTTCTCAGAAAACCGCAGCGATTTTTTTAGATCGTAATCGGAGTTATCGCAAGTTAACTTTTCGCTCGATGGTTTCACGACCTCAGCGTTCTTCGAAGAGTCGAATTGTAGATAGGACCATTCCACTTGGAAAAAAAACGCGAAAACTGGTGAGGATCGAAAGTCATGTTGCGGTAACCATGAGAAAAGATAGTGCTTTCCTTTCCGTTCGTCGTAACATAATCGCAAACGGTTTTTCACATTGTTCCGTCGATCCCCTAGACTCGTCGGGCTATACAGAAAATAAATAAACGAGCAAAGAAACTCTTTTGTGTAACGCCCCGTTCAATGTTCTTACTTGAAATATTATCGTTATTGTGAGAGACGCTATACAAAAATCTGTTAAAGCATTCACAACACCCGGCGGCGGAGAACCCCTTTTTATCTCTCCACTGTAATTTGCGCGCTTCGATAAACGCCTTTATTCGCTAATCACTACGTTCGCAGAGGGAGAAGAATTAATTAATGCGAGTAACTAGATCTATCTTTAAACTACAGAGAAATGGCTCTTTTCACAATCTTTTAAAAAGATATTATAAAAAAACAATATTCACTCATTGTGCCGCTACTTATATTCCATTTTAAAACATCAAAGCCATTTTATTTCGGAAAATATTCCAATTTAAGAAAGTATTCCAGTTCCATTTCTTTTACACCGTAATTTTATCCTAAATTTCTTAACGAAAGTAACATCCTCCGTGATTTGAATTTAAAAGATATCGGAAATACATCCGGCGAATCTTAGCCAACGAGGTAGGACCGTAGAATGTTAGAAACGCACGGCGCGGGCGACGAGCTGAGGGAAACCAAAGGTTTCAGGAGTAGTTCCACGGAATCCGATCACATCGAGCCAGTCCCAGGATTATACACCCGCTCTACCTCTTTCACTACCTTGCGCAAATTGCCGCGTGAGAAGTCGAAGTCCAGGATCGAAGCGCACTTCGAATTCGGAAGGGAGGAATGAGGCGCTTCCATTCGAAACTTTAATCGATCACGGTCGGGTGTGCCGAGAGGGCGGGAAAAGAGGCAAGAACGGAAACCTATAGAGATCGAGGAAAACGAGAGGAGGAGAGCGGCAAAGCCGAAGGAGGTGAGAGAGAACGTGCGGATTCGCCGTGGCGCCGTCGAGCACTCTTACCTCAATACTTTCGCCGGACTCGTGCGTGCCCACTGCAATCGAGTGCACTCGAGAAAGTAGCCACGTGGTGCCGTATCGTCCCGATACGAGAGAACTTGCGGCAAAAACGATGAGCCCGGTGCATCAGACGCGATCTTATGGCAGAGAGTATATTTCGCGAGCTGCACGAAACGAAAATATAAAAACATCGTAAACTGCGTTAATTGCGAAAGATTACGTTAACTAAATCGGAGAAGACATCGAGATAAACGCACGGAATGAAATAAGAAGATTATACAAATAAAAAGAAAATATTTTTGTCAGAATAGCACGTCTGCTTGTTGTTTAATTTATTAGAATAATTATCAGGATTTATATCAAGAAATTATCTCTGTGCTAGGGGCCGGTGCCGGTGAAAGTTTAGCGAGTCGATAAAAATGGGGTAGATATACAGTGACACAATTAAAGAAGGAAATAGTGCTTTTCCACGTGCGGGCACGTTACTTTAGGGAGAAACATCGCCGTGATGAATTGTCGCGGTACCCGGTGCGAACAAGAGATGTAAAGTTACGGAAAACTCGGGCTTTTGGGAGAAAACACACGCGCGCGTGCGCGATGCGTCCCTCGACGTTTCCTGTCTCGATGCGACCTCATCTCACGGCGTTACGGCGTTTCCTTTGTGTGCATTAAAGTGCAAGTGTATGTAGAGAGAACGAGGAAGAGAGAGAGGGAAAGACAGGTGGAAGAGGACAGTGCGAGAGCGCGCAAGAGAAAGAGAAAGAGAGAGGGAGAGAGCCGGTTCGAGAGGATGCAGAAGAGCATACGGAGGAAACGGGTAAACGGGGACGCGGTGGTAAAGGAGAGAAGGAATGCGGCGCGGTCACAACATCAAAGTGAAACGAGATGGTGAGTCGTCTGGCTGCAGCCGAGCGCGCATGCTGAATGTAACGGAGGCTGCGAGGAACGGCGAGAACGGCTTATGGTCCACGGTTACTGCCCGAGTCCACGAGAGCACGAACGAAAGGATCTAGCCTAATGTTCCGGAATTCGTCGCTATATATTAACGGTGTCCTTACCGACGTTTGCACTATGCGAAGCGTGGACGTATACCGAAGTCTCAATGGGTTTCTCCATTTGCGACTCTCTTTTTTTTTTAATGCTCCGCCATTCACGCGAACGATCACTTGCCGCGGTTATTATTTGTCCTTCGTCTTTCCCTCGAGTATTATTTGACCTGCGGGAGATGCTTCCCTATTATAGCTTTATGGTTTCTTTTTGAAAGGGGGATCGAAGGAAGTTTTCAATGCTTAGGAGTATATAGCTATCCTCGGATAGTACTTGCGTCAGATTTGTCGACTGCGCTTCGTGAGTTACTGTAAAAACTCCGTTTCACAGCTTTTCCGATAGACTGACTCCTGACAATTTTTCATTCGATTTTCCACGACGTTCCGCGCGAATGTGCCGCAGAAATTACGTCACAGAAAGTAGAAGCAAACAGGAAGAAGTGACTCGGCGAATGAAGAAATAGACACGCACTTTTGTCGTGTGCGTAATACGAGTTATTTATCTTAATTCAGCTCTTCCGTTTTCAATATGAGAACGATACGATGCGGTTCGTATCAAGTTAACGTCTACATTCGCGACTGAAAGATGGCTTTGTATAGCACTCCGTTTTACCTCGCATACTTTGATAAGAGTACGTGATACAAGGCAGGGGTGGCCGGGTAGCGTAGCAACAGCTATTTTAAATTCACGTCGAAAATATGCGGCGAACTGCACATTACAAATTTGCACAAGTTTCGTGTTCGTGCTGCAAAATGCTTTCTGATTCTTACCAATAAAATTAAATCACAGTGTTGGTCGAGTAGAATATAATTTCTATCCCAAAGCGCCACAAATCAACGGGGAATTCTCATTGTCTTTGTTTGAGCTCGTAGAAATTATAATTAACAAAAAGATTGAATACAGTCCAAACATTCATCGTGATACGAAAAGAGAAAACGGATCATCGCGTAAACAATATAGAGATAAGAGATCGCCCGTCTAGTTTGAATTAAATAAAACGTTGCTACGAAGCAATAGGTTGATTTAATTCAAACTAGATAGGCGATCTCTTATCTCTATGTATTGTTCACGATGATCCTTTTCTCTTTTCGTGCCATGATGAATAATGTTTGGACCATATTTGAATCTTTTCATTAATTATAATTTCTACGAGCTCAAACAAGAACAAGGAGAATTTCCCGTCGATTTTGGGCGCTCTGGGGTGTAAATTAAATTCCATCGCCGCGTTCCGGCACGCTTAATTGCGTCATTTTCCGCAAAGCGCAACTGCACTTTGCTTAATCAAATTCCGTGCCGAGAAATCGATGAGCTACGAAATGATCTCATGACACGCGGTGCTCCTCTTCGACCGTCGAATTGTCGAACGAGAGGCGAAGAGCCACGAGCGCGACACGCAGAAAAATATACCGGGCGACTCGATCGCAGCTCGATTGAATTTAATTAAGTTGAATTAAGAGATGATTAATGGAGTCGAGCGTTGTGGATGCGAGGATCAATCGGTTTCCGCGAGAGCACCACGAATTTCGTTTCTAAGAGAAGCCGAGAGCCGCTCTTCACGAGAGACAATACGGATTGATTTAAAAAAGAAAGACGATAATATATCGGGTATCGTAGAGATCTGATCGTGGGTGCTTCTTCGTTCCTCGATACGGGAGACGAGAAACAACGCAACATTCCAAGCAGAAAGAGCGGACACTCACCTCCGCTACGATCACGGGTGTTGCTTCGACGAACGGTCTCACGGCATCCAGCATCCTCCGTTCTCTCTCGTTCGCCGGACTATCCTCTCCGTCTTCGTCCCTCTCTCCTTCCTTCTCTCTCTCTCTCTCTCGTTCCAAGTACGTAATTGGAAACGGCGAGCTGCGAGAAAGACGACGGTACTAAGTTTAAAGCCACAGAAGGGCACTGTTCTGGTGGGCATGTGAATACGCGGCTACTTTAGCTAACAATTCTCGCAAATTATACTCGAATCTCCAAATGTACGAGTATGGGAGAAAAAGACAATCGCGAAATAGAGTTCAGAAATTGAGGAAGTTACGTAATGGCTGAAGGAAAAAAAAAATTCTTCGTTTATGAAATAATAGAGATTTTTTTATCGCGCCGCATATATAATGCAAGAGAAGATTACGCAGTAAGATGTTGAAAATCGGACGGCTAGCTCTCTCTCTCCCTCTCTCCCAGCGGAGTAAAATACATATAATATTTTCAGTTGTAATTTTCACACCCCGCCCGTTGCCACAAACTACGTACTTTCCAACTTCGCCAGATTTACGTTTATCTTCAGAATAATCTGAATGAACTGCGACAGAAGCTCTTAATGAAATTTAAGATACGTATAAAATAGCCGAAAATTCGTACGAAATCTTATCTTATTGAAAAATTGTAAAAAAGGAGAGAAACGTGATTGGAAATTAACGAATTAATTTAAAGAATTCTTATTAGATCTCACATACTTATTAAATCTCACCGATTTTGTTATTTCGTTTAACACTTATAATTCTTCACCTTAGAGGTATCTTATTAAAAATTTAGAGAAAACAAGATTTAAAGTTTTAAATAGTGAGAATGATTTTTTTTTAGGTATAAAGTAAAAGTAGCAATTTGATTAATCGAGTCTTCAATGATGTAACCTAACTGGCATAGTTAACAGTACAACTGTCAATAACGCTATACCTGAAAAAAAAATGGAGATACAATTCTTTACCTCTAAAGGTATACAGAATTAATGTCATCCATGCATGATTACGTGCGTGCTCCTAAATTTGTTCGTGCTTCACGACGCATTCCAACGATTTCGATCGCTCGATGACTAAGGATTACATTTACATGATTCTTTCTCTCCCCCCCCCCCCTCCACAACGTCTCTCTCGGAGGAGCGTTCTTGGAGACGGGTCTTTTTTTCGGTCGGTACGTGACAGGAATGCGGGAATACGCCTACAACCGAAATATCTACCTGCCTGCGCGACGACTCGCTTCGCTCGGGTGTGACTTGTGAGTCACACGATCCCACATCGCGCGCGCTTCCTTCACGCCGTCCTGACACCTCGCTACGCGCCTCAGCTCCGCGTCGCGATTACGCGCGTCGTTTCTCTCGCGGCGGCGCGGCGTAAACAATGCCGCCGTAATTACACGCGTATACCTCCGCGTTATCAGATGTACACTGTTAAATTCCTAGTGTCAAATTACTCAATTTGAGTAATTTTTAAATACTTCTATAGGTCGCCACTGCTCCCACTCCATATGTCGTTAATTTAAACAATGAAGTTAAAATAATTCTAATTTTGTGTTAAAATAATACATCTCGACGCGCATGGTAGTTAAAAAAATAACAAAATGTTATTTAACTCGAGGTACTGAATTCAATTTCATCCTTTAAATATTTAACAGGGTAAATCGTCGTCCGCGACACACCAAAAAAGGAAAAACCTCTCGCAAATGAAATCACATGTACCCTCGTTAACCCGCGTTGTTTTTTTATAAAATTGTTCGCCTCGTTTCAGGCGCGGAGGGAAAAAAAATATTTGGGGCAGTGAGCTCAATATATCCGTCTCGGAAAGGATCGATCGGTTCGCGATTGTGAAACTCACCGTCCTCGATCCGAGAAGCGCGACGGAGGGACGAGGGTTGCCCGAGGTAGGAGGCAGGAGCAGCTCCAAACGACGTCCTTACCGATAGATTATGATCCACCACTATCCACTCTCACTGCACTTAATTTTAATTTTTACACCCGACGGCGCCTTCGCAATCCTTTCTTCGCGCACCGAACTATCTCCGCGGACGTCTAAAGTCACCGACTTTTGTCACAGCGAGCGCCAACTCTCAGTTTTTCTCCGCAGCTTCCTTTCGAGAAAATCGCGCCAACCGACAGCGACAACACATCTCCCTCGCGTCACTCGGGAAGTTTCGGTCTCGCGATCTCTCGCGGAGTTTCTCCGCCGGGATTCGGAAGAAAACGTCCCGTCTCGCTAGCGCGATCGCGAAAACGAGCGATCGATCTCGGGCAATCGACAACAGCTAACAGCGGATATTTTCTACGACGATATATCCGGGAGAGCGACGCGAACGTCGCCTCATATTCCGCCGCCGTCGCCGCCGAGTTCCGAGAATCGTTCTGCCGATCGTGGATCGGAGTATCGGAGTCAGCACTGTCGGTGGTCGAGTCCGTCGAGTAGCGATCTCGGTGTAACAACACACAAGCACAGCCGACGATGACGCGTCGCGTCGACGCGAAGGAAACTCTCACCGATCGTCCGCCGGGCGCCGAGCGTACCTGGCCCACCTGGCGACGCGACGCGACGCGCGTTTCTCTCCGCCGCGCCTCGCGCGTTTCCGTCGCGCGTTTTCCGCCGCCGCGCCGATTGCCGCAACACCTGAACGCGTGCGTGCGCGCGCGCGCGCCCCGCGAGAGCACACGTACCACCGCGTAAGAACGAAACCGTCACGACACTGGATGGGAACGGGCAACAGGTTCGTCGGCTTGCCCCCGAGCCCCGAGGAACGCGGCGCAGGTAAAGAGGTAAAAGGGGCGGAGGGGCGGGCCAGCCAGGCGAGCCAGGTAAGCCGCCATTGCTCCTGACGCAGCATCCGACCTGGCAGTGGCGTAATTAACGGGGCCCGTGGGGGCCCCGGCCCCCCGTTCGTATCTCGCCGCTCGCGCTCGCGCTCGCGAGGAACGGGACTCTAACGACTTTTTTTACACGGGCAATATCTTAAAAGCCGCATTAGCGCCATCAATAAAACGGTCTTTCCGCGAGATTAATTACACAGTTTTTTCTCAGATTACGTAGAGATTATTTAGAATTCCCTCTTTGTTGTAATTTATAATGATTAAAATTTCACATTGAACGGCAAATCCTGTCCACCTATCACTGATTTCGACGACTCCTACCGGCGATCTCTTCCGGGACTTTTAAAGTTAGAAAGAATTTAATTTCTTATTTAGCTACGTTCTATCCAATTTAAATTCCATAGCAATTAAACACAGAAAGAAGAGGGTTGGAAAATTGAAAAAACTTTGCGACGAACATCCTTCGTCTTTACTTTGTCAATAATATTAGAATTTAAACCAAACAAAAAAACGAAATGTACATGTCCCTGAAGATGAATGTTCCAATACTTTTAATGGGATCGTAAAGGATGACTTGAAATTTCCCTGGGAGAGAGAGCTCTCTCTATATATCTACTTCTCGTTAGTTCCAAGATCCGCGCGCCTAATCCCGCACGTCGCGTCGGCGTAATCAGTCGCATTGTTTGACGTAGCGCCTCCGATAGGAGGTGCCGGTTACGTCACTGCGGCAACAGGTTGTTGCCAATGGGAGCTGCCATGAATGAGCGAGCGAGCGAGCGAGCTCGTTTCGTGGCAGCGCGGCCTGGCCCCTGGCATTAGGCAGAACCGAATGCGATCTTTCGTTGCTGGACGCCATTCGTAATTCGTCCCGTGTCGCTCGATAAATACGCAAAATCGCGTTCGAGTTACCCCCATTCGCTCTCTTCGTATTCCATCTGCATTCTACATCTATATTCTATCTTACAGGTATTCCGATATCACTCTTCCCTTCTCGGTGGGTGGCTCATCGACAACGATGGAACGCCATGCAGATGGATTCTCACGGTCCACGACGTGTGCGAAAGACTCCCATCCGGAAGAGCCGAGTCATTATCAAGGATATCGACAGATATCAAGAATATCGCATCAGTCAAAAGGATCTCATCGGAAAGAACTCGCAACTGATTAAAAAAAAAGACTAAATTATTCGCGTTTGCTTCAAGAGAAACCAGAGATAAATAGAGATAACGCGGAATTGTATTTTTATAATCGTTTTGTGAGAAAAAAAGTATAATGTATCTGTAATATATTTCGGTTTCTCAGAATTCAAAATCTTATTTCTTCCTATTTTTTTTTAATATACCAGCACTCATTTCCAAAATTTCATTTCTCTAAGGAGAGAATATTCGTAATTCGCATCTACGCCTTTCTCGCAGGAATTCGTAACGTTTTTGTCGCGGTTTTTTTTCGCGCGGGCGAGAAAAATGGATTTGCAGCCGGAGGAGATGAGAACGAGGAGAACAGGTAGAGCGTATCGAAGGAACGCGAGAGACAAGAGCCAGCTGATAGCGTACGTAATTGCCGTCCGCATCGCGCTCCGAAACCATGACGGAGAATTGAGAAATGCGAGGATCGCGCGCGAGGAGCCGAACCGGCGTTCGCTCCTGTCGCGCACGACAATGGAATATAAGCAAGAAATAGCGAGCGAGACGTCGTTCTCCTCGCGGCTCGTTCCTTCGACGACGAACGTAAATCGTAACGAGAGTTCGTTGCCTCGAAGAAAATGATTTGCGGTATCGGCCGGCATTCCGCTCCGAAAGCGACAGCGTTACTCCAAGTCGACCGTCACGCTTATTTAAAGACAATAACGAATATATTACGCCGAGTATCTTTATTCGTAGAAGATTAACCGGTTCTTTCTCGAATCTATTGGGTGACGATTTATCGATATCGAAATAGAGATTAATTGTATAAATTTGATCAACTCTCGGGTTTTCGATGCTTTTGATGAACGCGCGAAGTGAGAGTTTTAACGGTACGCCGCTGAAATTCGTGAGATTTCGCGATCAGCTTTCCCAGAGGTGGGCGATCTCGAGATGTTCACATGCCGTCATTTAATCTACGCGAAATCTCTGCTTTGTCGTCGTGCAAATAGACAACATCCAGCACTGTTTGAGACGACGGCTCGTCGTAAAGAAGTACACGAGGAAACATACACTAGTATCTGTATCGTTTTAATGATAGATATACGCTTATGTCCATTTCCATCAATGCAAATTAACTTTAATCTCGGTTTAACTTACTTTTTATCTTTTTCTAATTCTTAGAACTAGAAAGAGATGATAAATAAGTTCTTCTAATTAAAAAAAAAAAACTAGAAAAAGATAAAAGTAAGTTAAACCGGGATTAAAAGTTAATCTGCATTGATAGAAATGAACATTACAAACATAAAATTGATTCTTTTTCAGGAGGGTGTTTCACCTCCTTGATGTGCTTTAACTTTTAAACGAAATAACACCCACACACCCCTGTTATTTTCATACTCTATAGATGGACGTACACATAAACATTTTCTCATGAACTATAGGCCGATAAACTCGGATTCTCCATTTTTCAAGTTTTTTTTAACCACACAGTTTCGTAATGCCTATATGGATGGACGCTATTCGGCTATACCTATACATGTTTAGTTCTGCCAACCAAACGACATTGTCGAACATTCGTCGCATTCGACAACAGTCGTGTTTCCCTGTTGTGTCAACTTCAATATTCTAGATGGAGTTAGACATAAACACTTTCTCATGTATAAAAATAATCACAATCGGTTATAAAGTTATAATAAGGGACAGAATATTTATTTTTTTGCAGATTATTTTATTTCTTATTTTATATATTTAAGTAAACATTTTGTATCAATCATTTCTAATTTTTGGAAGGTGGGTCTTGGCAATACCAGCTTGTCCCACCAATAAATTGAAACAAACATAATTTGTCACTAGGCGAAAGTGAATTGGCCGGTTGCATGGAGAACTCGGATTCTCCACTTGTCGGGTTTTTTCTTAATCACGCCATTTCGTGGTGCCTGTGGATGGAGAGACACTTTGTTGTCTCTAAATATATAACAGTTTCTTTACATACGATAAATATGAGCTAATTTATATGTTTATGAAAAATGCTTTCAGTATTTTATTTTTATTAACAATTTTGAAGAAATAATTGTAAAAATTATTAGATCAGAAGGAACTAAAAGGATTATAAGATCTTTTAATAAACATACGCAATGAATATTTATGAATCTAATATCGTCCGTAGAAGTAAATACACTATTACACGAGATGTACGCGTATTATGTATCCGGTTTGTGCGACCTAGAGCTCGTCAACAATCTGATGATGCTCGCGCGTATTTTCTTTATTATTAAGATAAAAAACACAGCGATTTGACACGAGATGTATATATGTACCTTCAGTTTTGCAAATTAAATTCGTAGAAAATTATTCGAAGCTGAGAAGCGGTAATCGATGGTCGATGGACTGGCCGGCCGGGTCCATCCGCGTCGTGCGGACTCGTATGTCGGCATTCCGCCGTGAGATGGGAGCAGCATACGCGCGAGCTGTTCCTCTTATTATTATTATTATTATTCTTTCCTCTCGCGATGTCGCGATCCGTGACAGCTGTCAAAGATGCGTACATCGCGCACGCCTGTCGCGGTCTCGTCTCCCTCGTTTCGCGGCAACGTAGGTTACGTCGGTGATAAGCGGCGCGGAGGCGGTGTGCGCGCGTACATAATCGCGATGTCTCGCGCGGCGCGCGGGAATCGCGGAGTCTGTCTCTGAATGCGCCGCGCTGCGCTGTTCCACACGATATACGACATACGACGGCACAGCCCGACGATTACCAGGATAACCTCCTGGTCCCCGCGTTCGTCCGCGGCCGCAGGCGACCTTTGCCACGTATAAGTCGAAAAATCGCTCGTCATGGCGTGTCTGCTGTTGAATCAGGAGAACGTCCACCTGAAAATACCGTCGGTCGAGACGGTGGACGGGGTCACGTACTACTGCATCGAGGTTGGAATCGCGTCGATCAAATGGACCGTCAAACACAGGTAGACTTTGACACTCGTCGCTCGTTCTCGTATCCAACGACGAAATTTTGCGCCTCATTGAGTGTGCACAAACTGCACAATACACGTGCGTGTGCATGTGTGCAAAAGCTTAAGATTTTATATATATTTTTTTATATAGTTGATTATAAAATGTATATGTAGTAGTTAATTAAAGTTAATTATTTACTGGCGAAGCAATTTCTGATTTTTGTTAAAGTTGATTAAGATAAAATAAAGCGCAAAATTTACATGTGCAAAGTAAGAAAAATCAAAGGAAAAGAAAAAAATTTGTGACTTCTCTTTTGTATTAAAGGTACAGCTCATTTGCGGCGTTACACGAGAACTTTGTCTCCAAGTACTGCGTCGAGAAGGACATTTTACCGCCGAAGAAGCTGATAGGCAACAAGTGTGAGGTTTTCGTGGAGAAGCGTAGACAGAGTCTCGAGGCCTATCTCAATACGGTTTATAATTACTTGAAGAAGGCAATGCCCAGGGAATTGGCCCTATTCTTGGATCTCCACGAGTACGATATATATTTCCTGGTGCAGAGCATGGCGTTGGAATTTTTTGTAACGGGCGACACTTTGCTGCATGCTTCGACAAGCTACAAGTTCAATCCCGTACAGGTAATTGAGATAGCTTAGCTCTTGATCGATGAAGATTTGTGTTACGAAGACACTAACGTCTGTCCTTTTACTTTCAGCTGTACGCAATCAGCGAAAGATTGAAGCAGCCGTGCCCATTGACGGAAGCTGTAGATAAGGAATACGACTTCAGTCACGTTTTAGATTTTAATTCGCGCTTAACCAGCCTCACGATCGAAGGAAGCTCGGAGCCTTACAAAACCAGCAACATATATCCGTCCGCCTTGTCCATCGAGTTATCCACCTTCAAAAATGTGCGGCATCTAACGATCGATCAATATCCGGTTGATAAAATTTACAACATGGGAAATCTTCGGGATACCGTGGTCACACTGAAAGTTACCAATACCAAGCTCAGAAACATCGTGGAGCTGGCCATGTGCGAGGAGGTTCACAAAATTATCGAAAACGCCAACGACTCTCACGTATGGATGAAAGTGACGCACTTAGATCTCAGCGATAATCGCATAGAAGTTATAGACGAGGCGATTAAGCTACTGCCGCACATAGAATGCCTGACGCTGAACAACAATCACTTGTCCGAGATCTCTAACGTGACGTTGTTGCCCAGATTATCTCAATTGTATCTAGCGTCTAATAATTTTACCAGTCTGCCGGACGATCTTCACACGAAACTCGGATATATCGTCTACATCGACCTGTCGCAGAACAAACTCACGTCCCTCGCCAGTTTTTCAAAACTATATTCGTTGGAGGGATTAGACGTGAGCTGTAATCGTATCGAGAAGATCGAGGAGGTGAAACACATCGGTCATCTACCGTGCCTAGAAAACCTGAGGCTAACGGGCAATCCGGTATCGACGATAGTTGACTATAGAGTCAAGGTACTGGAACCGTTTGGTAAGAGGGCCGCCGATATCTGTCTGGATAACGAAAAGCCAAATCAAAAAGAACTTGACACCGTGTCGGTTCATCAAGCGTTGCGTATCGCGAGGGAGGGTAAATCGCCGTCGTTCACCGCGTCCGACGCGCCGCTATTTTCCGCCGAAGTTCCAAGTATATAGAAATTTTAACCGTGGCTTTTTTTATCGCGACAATCGTGTTTTACGTGAAGACCATTTGTTAGATACGAAACAAAAATGTTTTATACGACATGTAGATTTTATCACTGCGAGACTGATTCTTTCTTTTCGGTAAAACCGTAATATGGTTTATAGTCTCGATTTATTGTACATTCGCTGGTTTTATTCATACGATGTAAGTGGATGACGTAAAAACATGCTTTTTACTTCGATCTTGAAAACATACTAAAACGAACAATACATTTTACGAAGTCTTCGTGTTGTAATCTCATGTATAAATCAGAGATGAAACACGTCTTTCTTGCGAGCAAGTAAAAACTCCACACAATCCATGACAAAATTATGTGAACACACGATGTCATCTAATTCGTGAAATAAATTTGTAAATTTTCCACTATTTTATACATATCACGCATAGATTTTTATCGACTGTCTATAACAATGAATTAATCCGCGTATCCATTGTATTTTATATACATATACATATAATTATTTGATCGTTATCGAATTTACTTGATGTTATCGATATATTAGAATTAGTGCTAATAAGTCACAAGTTACATAATATTTATTCCGAAACAATGTCTAAATCCTTTTAAATTTTAAAGAAATAATACAAACAGATAGTGTGTAACAGTTTTATAATAATTTAACGTAAGAGATTCATCTGTGTATAAAAAAATATTTTGTTAATAAAGACAAATAAATTAAGTCTGTGATAATATGTGTATCTTGTTGTCAATTCATCTATGAGCAGAGTATTACTCTTACCTTACATTTGGGGGGGGGGGGGCATAATATTTTTTGTATATTAAATTCTTATGTTTCATCGTCAGGGAGATATAAATTCGTTGTATTATATTTATTATAGATTTTTATTTAAATTTGCATTACCTTTAAATATCATGTTTTGTGTATGTGTGTTGTGTATGTATATGTGTATTTGTTGAGTGTGTGTGTTGTTGCACATGTTTCGAAAATATTAAAATATTCATAAATAATATCAATATAATGATCATATATTCTAAGCATTGTGTTATAGTCTTTTAACGTACACCTAAACTAACACATACATAAGTTAACCGTTACAAACGATCGTTGATTTATGAGTTTCGACTCGTTGGTACGCTAGTGCACAAGTAAGCAATACAGCTCACAGCTTTTCAAAAAAACAAAATGTCAAATTAAAATACACCGTTTCAAAAGGCAATGCTCATTTCTGGAAAAAAAAATTACGCTATTTCTACGAGGGAGGATTGGAAATATCCTGTGTATCAAAGGAATAAAGCTGCTCGTATGAAAAAGGAAAAATATTTTATCAAACTTTATCTGACTTTTCACATTTATAGCCCTTCAGCATTGCTCTACGTTTGATTTCTTTTTTTTTTTTTTAAATCTTTCATGAAAGTCAAAACGCACCAGGCGCACTTGGCGTGGGGTCGCTTTTTCTGCTATTCAGTTTAAATTGGTCAAACTTTGTCGCGCGAATGGATCAACTTCTTTGAGTTACTATAAGGTAATAGTAGAAGGATGTAAGGACTTACGAAGGAAAGATCCAATTTGGGGTAAGTCGTAGGATGGTTGGAACAGGAGGAATTCGTGGCAGAAAATTAGAAATCGACCCTCCGCAACTTCGTCACTGGGTTTACTGGTGTGCGATCGGGATCAACTTCTCGCCCGAGCCAATCGCTGGCAAGGGCGCCTCCACGGTAAGGACGCCGTCCTTGCTCAGGGAAGACTTGATGCTCTCGGGATTGGTTCCCTTCGGCAACAGGAATTCCCGATTGTACTCCCTGTACACTGATTTGCTCTCCGTTTTCTCCTCGTGCTTAGCGTGAACCTGAACAAACGAAAATTGCATTGCGTTAATAAGATAATTGTTACACAATGAACTTTACAATTATCGCTATTCACATTAATCCGATCCATTGGCAAATAAATGCAATCAAATGCGCAAAGGCCTGATGTAATTATTATGTCTAATTATGCTTATCAATTTGAAGAATTATAGAGTGGATTAAACTGCTGGGTTTAACAATTTTTTTTCTTCTACGTGTACATATAATATCATAATAATAGAATATATGTGTATATCAGACAAAGAAAAAAAATTTTTTTTTAATAGAAGTTAATTCCAGACCATGTTGTAATCAATTGCCCTTTTAACGTGGCAGTCTCTGTCGCCTTGAAACTAAAATATATTGTAGCCAGCAGCCAAGTTACGCCGTAATTCCACAGTACGGTGAGTTTATTATTAGCATCAATTAATTACTAATGTATAAATACTGTTAATGGGTATTAATACTTCGTCTGCGATTCCCTTGGAATGTATGCGTTACACGTGCTTACACTGACGTGAATTTACAAGTTCTCGTTAACATTCGCCTCGCGTGCGCCTAAAGCATGTCGCGATTGATTTATCATTACGAATAACGTCGGAGTAACGATCCCGAGAAATGTTTGCTCTCGGTCATGCTATAGGGTTTCTCTCTCCCTTAATTTATCGCGAGCGGCAAAAAGAATTATCGCTTTATCGTGGTCGAATTTTTTACGAACGACAACGAACCAAGATACACACTTGATAAGTGTCCTTCGTGACTCTCTAACGAGCAATTTCCCTGAGCGATCTAGAAATAGGGCAACGAGAGTGCCCCGTAATAGTGACCGTATTACTCATGCGTTCGACCCAGTGAGTCATGCCCGCGCTCCGTTCGACCATGCGTAGGTTTCGTCTCCTTAGTGGACGCGTAAGTTTATAGTATAACGTGTCAGACATCGATCTCGTTTTTCCACCCGCGACTAATACATACGCGTTGGATTACAGATGTAACCGGGATATCCGACTTCACGTGAAACACCACGACATATCCAGCGACAAACTCGTATTTCATAAAAACAATTTTCTCGAATTTTTCGAAATTTATCAAACACTTCTGTCGTTCGAATTCTGACATAATTCTTTACAAAAATACCGAAATTCTAAATTTTAATTTTAATTAAATATATAATAAAATATTAATTATAAAAATAAATATGGATTTTATATAATGATATATTCTTCAAATGGATATATTTTTTTTATTTCGAGATTAAAAAAAGATTATGTACAAATAGTATTGTACGAATAGTACAAACAACCATGTGATTACGGAAACTCATTGAGAACGAGGCGGAAAATAAGACCGGGCCTGTCGCCCGTGAAAGGACGACAGCGTCTCAGCGGCGAAAGTGGGTTATGAAAGTCACGACACAATCTCGGGACGCCCGCGTCTTACGAGAGAGTCATGGAAGTTATAAAGGGGTCGAAACGCAGCAGGGGGGAACACTAAGGACGAAACGAGGAAGATGGCGAGCCATACCCGCCATCGCCTCTACCATCTACATCACGTCGACGCGAATCGATATCTTCAAGCTCATCCTTACGAGTCATCTTTCTTCTCGCTCGACCCCGTTTCTCCGGCGCGAGAACCTGATGCCGTTCTCTATTCCATAAATTTTTGCCGAAAAATATTGAAAAAAGGCGCTCCATATCCACTTCTCTACAATATCCGTCTCGAGTTCCACGTTTCTTAGTAACAAGGGTCTATCGAGCGCTCTTCGTTGACTCAGCGATCAATGAAAATTTGCATTTTATCACGAAGAGGAATCGCTGCTTGTATGCGCGCGTATATTCCTTTGTATGCCCCGCGTCTCGAATTCTTCAAACGTATAACTCGCTCGTGTGAGACGTTAACGTTCGTTGCGATGTTTCTTTTGTCGCAAAGCAGTTCACCTAGATTCTACCAACGAAAAAAAAGCGCCCCGATGAAATATGCATGAGGTATAAGTCGACGTCATCAGGCTCCGGCGCGTATCGCACCACTAAGTTATGCGCCTTCGTCCTTTCAGAGTGTTATCTTTTCAAATTATCACCATTGGATGCAGTTGCTCACTTTGGAATATCTTCATATTTTGATGCATTTAAGACTAGATTTCTGATTAAAGTTCTGGATTGAAGTTGTGCAGGACTTCGATAGCTGCTGCTCGAAGATGTGCAAATATTGCACAATTCCCAGATAGCGTCGCCGTTATATAGGTTTTGCGTTAAATGACTATGTTATGTTAGACGACGTTGTTACATCATGTTAATGGCGAGTTTGATCAGCGACGTATTTAGAAATCGCGGAGTTTGTATGACAGCGAAGCGAGAGCGACTCGCCTTGAAGAGAATATCGGTGGCGAGTATACAGTGTTGACTCACATGATCAAACAACAAGAGTACCTAGCACTAGCTTTTGTAGCGTGTAGACACGAAGTATCCTAGATTCGTCGAGCCATTCTTTTCGACACTTCAGAAAGTCTCCTTGATCTTTAGTATAAAATACCTCAAGATAAAACTTAATTAAATTAGTTGAACTTTTGTCGATCCGTATTTTAGACACTTCAGAAAACCTTAATCTTTAATGTTAAGTATTTCAAGGTACAGCTTAATTAAATTAAATTTTTGTAAAAGCCGTATACGTATTTTTGACACTACAGAAAATCTCTAATTTCTAATAATACTTGTATCTCAAGTTCAATTGATTTCAAACGTAATTAAATTAAATTAATTAAATTCCTGTTAAAGCTAATCGATGCCTTTGTGTTTCAATCAGAAATATAACTTGTATAAAAGAAATATTCGGAATACACGGACAAACGTCACAAGTATGAGCTCGGCGATCACATCTCGTCTGGTTGCTATCAATACCAAATCGCAACGTTTGATTTGTGGGCCTTTTGTCTTTAATCGCGATGATATTTCTTGAAGCGTGTCTTCGATGGCTTTGTCGCGTGCGAGAAAAATGCAGGTGCGAGATATATTGGCCGCACCCATTAGAGCGGCAATAGCATCAAAGGTAGAAGTCGCAAATGGTAGGCGAGGTCTGCCGTGCTAATTGCATTACGTAAGAGTCGCTAATGAGTTAGACTCGTTCGCTTCGATTCGCTTCTCGAACGTCTCTTCCATCGCGTTCGCGTTGTTGAAAAGACCGACCGAATCGACCGTTCGATCTATCTGTCGTCATCCGCGACGATATGCCAACGAACGAAATAAGCGTTACCTTAACCTTGCGCCAGGTAAAAAATTGACTCGATGCAACCCTGTCTATTCATCACATGTCCTTCCTCTCCTACTCTCTGTTTACTGTCCTAAGACTCTAGCGGGTTTCGTATTTGATTTCAAGGCGGGTGTCGCGCTGCCTTGCATATTTTCAGGTATGGATTCCTTGGCACCGCTTCGTGGCCAGTCCGCATAATAAACGGATGTAAAAGTAGCCGAGATAACGCAGGCAGCTGATGTAATTATTTCACTGACCTTTTCGATAGCACTTGTGCTTCTCGCAAAATTTTCTGTATAGCGAATAGAGGGAGAGACTGCGACTCGCCAACTCTCGTTTAATAATTCTCATTGTTAATTTTCTTCATTCCCACAAGAAAATATTTCAATTTGATACTTGATATTTCTATATTTTTTTTATTTACCGAGCGTCTTTTAATCAATTGATTGCCTCTCGAAATATCTCCGACAAATAAGACAATATAAAGATATATCGGTGTCGAGTACCGGGATTTCTTCTCCCAACAGACAAGCCGCGAAATAGATTTTGTGACGTTGGTCATCCGCTAACGCAATTCTCCTGTTGTTACGCTCCTTGGGATATCGATCGTGCCGACCGTAAAAGAACAAAACTATACCGCGGAAAAAGCGCGTGCGAGTAACCCTAGACCTCGCGAGACCGAGAGAAAAAGAAAAAGAGAGCGAAGGAGAAAGAAAATAAAATGGAAAGACGAAAAGGGGAGAGACGCCGAGAACGAACTACGGTAACCCAACTCTTCGCAGGATCTAAGTTTTCGTGACGGATATCGTCTTACGAGAAACGAGCATTACGCAATCCTACCAGCTGTAACCACTAGTCATTGGAGTGACCGATTTGCCAAACTTCTGCACCCCCGATCTGCTCGATGAGCCCGGCAACGAGATCTGGGTTACGGTACGCACGATGATAGTGATCTCAAATATTTTACCGACTTTCGGGCAACTTAAAAATTTAAACGCTTAAATTTTTCGTAACAGGATCATATACAGATTGCACTAAAAGTCAGAGCCCAGAAAATATATCAAAAATAGATAAATTATTTTTTTCTTTATTTTATTTAACCATCTTTGGAACACATAAAAAGAATCTTTATTCTTTCTTTTATTAATTTATGTACAATAGTATCTGGAAAAAATAAAACTTATTGCGACTGGTTTCCGAGATTTAATTTCTGATACACTTTGTACACCGTTATATATCATATTTATATAGTATAATTTCTATAGTATATTTCTATTGTAATATTTCTATAGATATAATTGTATAATTTTGTTCTTTTTGGTTTGTAAAAGAAGAAAGAGGGATTGTATATTAAAATATATCCGCGACATCAATAGTTATCCGTGATAGTTGGTGTTCGAAGTTCGGTGCCGCGATTGTCGAAAATAACGTAAGCTACTGGCAGCTCTGACTCACAAACTAAATATATAACCGTGAATTTCGATGTTGCTACTTCCACCTCTGCTTTTGCGCGAATGAAAACAGACCGGAATCTTTCGTAAGTTGATGATTAAAGCTCCCGGATATTATCAAAACTCGAGACATTTAAATGCTCTTTTACGATGAAAGTGAAAAGGATTATATTCCAGGATCAGATAAAACCTATCAATTACGCGATATGTACCGAGTATCGATTACAATTTTCAGTCACACGGATACTTCGACAAACTCTGTCCTTTCGTCAAATAGAATTTAATTTAACGTATAATCAACCATTTGAATTTAATCATCATTTCTAGCGGTTTTTCAATTATCAACATTAAACACATTCGGGACTTTTTTACAATACGTATCCATCAATTAAATGTCCGAAATACCTGGCACGAATCTGTATGTTACGTGTTATGATAAAAAGAGGAGACGAAAACACACGCTTTCTCGCTGCTTCTGCGATGACGTCAACTACTGGCCGTAAATTCGCGAGATGATCTACTCTACTCCCGTCCCATTCCCGGCCCGGACTACTCGTCCTTCGGAGCATTGTCCTTGGTCGAGCCCTTTAAGGTCCGCTCGCGATGCGTGGCCGACCTGAATTCGCCAGACCCTGACCACGTTACACGACAGGCAGTTTCGAGTTCTCCGTTGCCGTCAGGTTTCCGTTCGGCAAATCCCGTTTATGGAGAAGACTGCTCCCATTCCCTCGAAATTATTTCAGAGAGAAGGACCTCCCTGGTCGCGAAGATAAATTGATCAACGTTTTTTTTTCGAATCGCCGGATTGTACTCAGCAAAAAGAGAGATCGATCGAACGAAAAATTGGGTTGCCACAACGTGGGCGATGGAACTTTCGAGGAATATAACAGATATCGAGGTGGATAAAGAATTTATTCGAGCGTTGATATGCCGATGACCTCGTTCGAGTGAGATAAGATGGCCAGAGGACGAATGGGAGTAGAAACGAATCAAGAATGAGACTACCGCTTCGAATTGACAGGAGGAGTAACAGACAATCCAGGAGATATGTTTTGACAGCCGCACACTTCCCCATCGAGCTACTACGAACTACTTTTGAAGTCGACACTATAACAATAAAAAAAACAATGATAAAAAAATATCTTTTTAAGGAGAAGTCAACTCCCAGTCTAAATAAACTCTAATCGAATGAAAGAGCGCGACTTTTGAAACGTCCAGTACAAGATATGCCCGCTTTATAGCGTCAATCACGATTTTTAAGAGATCGTGAAATGAAATTGAAGGGGTACGCTCGATCGACCGATCACTTATTCGAATAAATCATCAGAACAACACCGTGCCTTGTTCCTCGACGGATCTTACATCATTACGATCTTTCTTTCGTCGCGAAGAATGAGAGGTACGATGGTACAATGACCTCATCATCCGATCTCGTGCATAACGGTAGAACAACTTTTGCAATAGCCGTGCTCAAACGAGAGAGAGAGAGAAAGAGTACCCAATTTCCGCTCTATTATCTCTCTTATTGAAATAGATAATTCTATGATTATATTACGATTAGTCTCATATTGCAAAAAGAAAAGCCGGATATCGTACATCAACGGGAAATGACATTTTTAAATTTTCTCGGGCGAACGGCAGTGATTGCGCTCTTGTCACGCGCGAATTTACTTTCCAACATTAAATTTAACGTCTCGGTGAAAAATAGTGTTATTCCATGTCGCTTCTGCCGAAATATGTTTACGCGACCACGCGTCTCTTGTGTAATTCATAAAGCGTAATCGCATCGTCCCGCATCTCGGGCGTTCGGCTTGTTTGTTCACAATGGCCGAACATTATTCCGGTCCGCCGGTATGACGACTGGCGTGAATTTATTTTCGGCGACGGTTATTTCCGTCCAGGTCGACGCGAGAACGTTAGAGAAGGATCTCGAAGACGTGCGCGTATAGAAATTCTCGCTCCCGATATTTCACTTCCTGCCGCTGGAATTCTAATTTTCACGACGGCACCGCGAACGAGGAGGCGCGTCGCATAAGTTGTTGAATTTATACCGATTGCCGCCTATACCGTTCGAGTGGAATAAAGTTACATTTCGCGACGGAGCCAATCGCGGAGTCAGAACCGCGAAGCGGAATGAGACTGCCCTTCGTACGAATTCGATCGCGTTACTCGATGAGGCCGCCTGGCGGGAAGTGACGTCACGCAATCAATTACAATGCTCTACATAGTTCATCAAGATCCGCAAGTACTGACAAGTATTCCGCATTCCGTCCCTTGCACCGGGTATAATACCTAAATGTTAGTTTCTTGAGAGAAAGAGAGAGAGAGATACTATATCTGTATACTGTCACGACTAAATTTACATTTTTATTTAGCAATAATTGACTCGGGAGATAATGAATTTATGTTTACTCGAATCTTTAGCTTCTTTAGTACGAGAAGATGTTGATTCTCGAATATTTTCCAAGTCAATTATTCCTCGGCGAACATAAACTAGCGAACTGTGTAAATTAATATATCTATATGAAAAACTGATGGAGCGCAATTTGCAAGTAATTAATTTCATTTTATGACAGTACATTGTGCGTGACGAACTTTGTGTCGCGCCAATCCTCGCCAATTGCGCAAAAACTTGAGCCAGATTTGCACCTTGCCAAGTTGTGCAAGAGATCGTTCCGGCGCACATCGCGCGTGATGAGTCAACCGTATAATAATTTCGGGTTGCCAGATAAACTGGGAGAAATCGCGCGTCAATAAATCGAAAGATTTAGGCTCCGAGTAATAGATAGCTATTGTTCGAATAAATCAATTTATACGTCTTAGCCATAGACTTCAGCTACTAAATCTCAAGGGTATTATTGGAAAAAAAAACTTTGAAAGAGAGTAAAATATCTTCGACGCGTCGAATATCTTTCTATAACGTTCACAGTCAACAAATGTACGCTCGGCGAACAAACGCCGATTGGATCGCCGTTAAGTTTTCCAGTTTCGTGGCTAGGCCTGAACTTTAACGATATTTTCACTCACCAATAGCTTGTTGTCCACAGTCTTGACGACGATTTCCTCGGGCGTGTATTGCGAAACGTCAAACCGCAGCTTCAGCATCTTGCTGTCACCCTCGTCCTGGATAAGAGGACTGTTGAGGCCATCCAGCCAGGCATGGTCGTGCTGAGGACTCAGAGAACTGTTCTGAGTGCTCTGTTGCGTGGTGGTGCTGTAATTTAAAAACAAGAGCCTCGATTATCGCCGACGAATGTCACTCGCATGTAAGGTCTAAATGGATAATGAGATGTCAGGCGCACATTGATGTGATGATGAGCGACGTCGGATCCGTAACCGTTAACTTAAGACCTGTTGACTACACTACTGTCGGTGCGATAGTATGAAGCCTTACTTACGGTGATGACGGATGGACAAATTAAATAAGTACACGCAGAGACTGACATTAACATAAAGTCGTGCGTTAACGCTAAAAAGACCAGCATATTTCATGTAACAATTTTCATTATCGTCACACATACACACACTCACAGAAATAGGTAAGGCAAAAAATTGCATAATTTAGTATAAGAAAATCGAGTTATTTTATGGAAATGTTAGTTGACGATTAATTCACACGCATTGCTCTTTCTAGCGTTAACCAAACTGGCATTTTACTCTAACTCTTGCACGCAGCACTATGATCTGTGCAGAACAGTGAGGAACATAAGGTATATGAATCGTAAGAGGGCAATGATATATTCACTGTCCCGAGTGTGAGGTCACAAAACGTGCAAACATTTGTTCGTTCGTTGCGCTCGCTCAGGCGCGATTACAACTGCGTTAACCCTTTGTAGAAAGTGTTGCAACGCTATTAATTTTTTACGTTTAGATTTTCGTTCTTATCTCCCCACACATTTACACGTTAACGTATTAACATAATAAATATATTTAACAATTTATTAACGTTCAAGAAAATAACGCAAATAAATCCTTAATTTTTCGAATTTTCTTTGTATAATCAAATCGAAATCATACAACGATCGAATGTAATACATTCTTGTTCCTAACCAGGTCCGAATTGTTTGAACGTATCTCGAGTTCAAATCGTTAAACAATCTTATTCTTCAAGTTCGTCCTACAAAGGATTAAAGACAAACGAGAAATAAACGATACAGTGCGGGATAAATATTTCGACTGAGAGGTAACGTAAAAGTGCGATCTAATTTACTACTGCTAATTCAAAACGAATCGTCGATCTACTTGGTCCTCCGGCAAGCTTTATAAATTTAGTCGGGGATGCGCGCCCTCGCAACATCTTCCGATCCCATGGTCTGATCGTCCCTACATCGATCGACTCCGTTTTCTCGGGTTTTTCTGTGCGTTTTTCGTTTTCTTTTCGTTTCTCTATAGAGTTGTCACCTTTTGAAGCTGTCGAACGCGGACCGCTTCGGCGGTGCTGCTGAGTCGACCTTGTCCCAACCATCGGTCTTCGAGGTCGTCGACGTGCGGTGCTCGCTGCTGCTCGTGTGATGCCGACTTCATAGTTAGTCACGTGCCAATGCGGAGAGCCATTCGGTAGGCGAGACGGTAGTCGAGCGCAGGGGAAGAGGGGTTTGTTATTATTATATCGGTTAACTCTCATGGTTACTGAGTTCGTCCGTGAGTTTAACGTTAATCCACGCGATTACGTCGTCTTCGCTTCTGTGTTTCTTGGCGGTCGATTAATCTCTCTCCGTCCCGCAGTTTCCCCAAATTGGATTTCACCGGCGATTAACAGTTATTCGTCAGTTGTTCTATTGTAAGATCTTAGATCCCTTTCGAACTTCCTGGTTTCAACCCAACGACAAATAACTCTTGTTCGCTATTTGTTATCTTCATCAACAAGCACAAGTCCTTCCCAACGTAAACCAGTCGAATCTATTTGAGAATCTATTAGAACTAACTTTGTTATAGAAATTCATGACTACTTTCTATCTTTATCGTCGTAACAATGATTGTTTAACCGACGAGTAACTGTTCAGCAATTATTCGCCGTTGATGAAAACCATTCTCGTTCAAATTATGATTTGCCGATATCATTGACCCAATTTTCCGAACGTTAATTTTTGGCGAAGAAATACCGCTTCGAAATATAAAGTCGTACGTTATTTTAATAGATTAATATTAAGCATGATATTAAGAGCGATTATCTACTCCAAGAAACAGTGAGCGAGCGACGTTCCCAGCAAGATTTAATTGAAACTCTGATTTTTTTTTAATCTGCTGCTATTTTTGTACCGTATTTTAATTCTTGCTAATCAAAAATGTGCCACAGTACTCCTTAAAAGTGTTCAAAGTTGAACTGCGAAAAAAATTATCTTACACAAGTTTTATTATTTTTGTCATATTTTCATATCGATAAGACCTCGTATGCTATAAAATTATAAAAATAAAGAAAAATAAATCATATAAATTCATATATATAAATCATAAAAATCAGCGCTAAATTCTTACTGAACAAAAATCTCATCACATATACGTACTAAAAACTATATGACTATAATTGCCTATCTGCAAATCTTAAATATTCACGAATGCTGGCAAATCGCTTCGAAAAAAGGACAGAAAGCGGTAAGACAATCGACACACGTCAAACACGCAGCAAATTAATCGTAAAGGCTATATACAAATTATTTTGTACAACTTAAGAAATTAATAAGCGCACTCGGCAAATACATATGTGTGTACGTGTAATAAAACTTATTCGTTCTATACTCGTGTAAAATAAAAAGAACGTTTCATTTACGATAAAACGAAATTTATCGAACGAGTACCTGCATTTCTTCACGGAGGTCGACGTTACACTTAATTACCGCTGATAATCGATACTAAACTTATTAACGGTCTCCCGAGAGGATTCCGATCGATCGTAAGCGTACTTTTGCGCGCGAGAGATAAGATTTATTTGTAGCTCCGCGCGAAATAACGTGACTTTTGAACTAAATATCACGATAACCGGAAGAGAAGTGTCTTGCCTTGTCTTTGGAGAGGTCGTCGACCCACCACGGAGGATACTATAAATAGTACGTAATTACGTCGTCGCAGCCGGTACTTGCAGCGAGGGTGATCGCGATTTCTCAAGTCACGTTTATTCGGGTTACCTTCCTCGTAGAATTAACTTCGATTTAACCAGTAAAACAATTCTAACTGCATCGCTGTTTTCCAGTCTCATCTATCGTTCCTCGAAGTTTACGCTTCGAAATAAATCTTACAATTAGTGCCTGCACCTTACGTAAGTTAGGAGAATCTATATAGCTGATGTTAACGTCGTAAATAGTCATGGACCGTGCGTTTATAATTTATACAAATCTGAAGAGCTGATTTATCGTGACAAATTTTCGCAAAATTTTTATTAAAAACCCGCGAAAAATTCCTCTGTTACTATAATGTATTTAAAAATATTGTAAATTTTATAAACTTGTAAGTTTTTCTTTTAAGTAGGTTTTTCAGAAAATATTTTGCTCTCTCAGGAGCAAAAATTATATTTTACGAAAGATAATACAGAAATCCCGCAAACAAAAATTAATGTTCGAGAGAAATGAGATTGTGTACGACATTTATAAAGTTTCGCGATGGTCGAATAAATTCTATGACAGGAGTAAAACGATTCCAAGAACGAAATGTCACTGCATCCCGTCACGCGATATCACGTGTTTGGCGATAATAACGACTGTTTTCCACGTTTTATTCTCTTCGTGCGTAAAGGTATCGAACAAAGAGATTGCCATCAATAAATTCCTCTCAGCTCACGCGCGATTTTTCGACAAATCTATTATCGAAAATGCATTATACAGTTTATACTTTTTTTACGGAAATCCGAAATATACATTCCCATCGACTTCTGATTGAATCTAGACTCGTAACATTTAAATGTCACGGGACGTTCGCTTCCCAACGGGAAGCGCGAAGGGGCCGCAAGTAAAGCGCGAAGTAAAACCGCAGGAAAGTTGCGTGGGAAAGAGTGGGAAAGAAATGCGGCAGAGAACAATTACGCCAGACAAGAGAAAGGTCGGATCTCGTCTCATGAAATCGAGAGAGGTCAACCGTAGCGCGGCGGTTCTTACAAAACCAGACTCGTCGGAGTGAAAAGGCCAAACGAGACACGATCACGAAATAGTAAACTCTAATTACAGTCCATCGCCGCGGTAAATCCATTAATTATTTTGCGCGCCGCAGTGACCGTCTTACATTATTTAATCGAATAGATATATCATTAATATAAAATTAATATTTAAGAAATAAAGATAAATTTTGGCATCATTATATTTCTTTATATAGAAAAAGGAGCATATGTTCTCCAAAGAAGTTATAATAAATGTTAACATAAAACAGGAGCGGACTCGTTGTTGATAAGAGTAAGTCGGCGGTATTTATCTAATCTGGTGTTTCTAGCTACGTTTATTACTTGAAATCGTTGATTGGTATAACTTTATTTATCAGTCTCGAAGTATCAGTACATACAATTTCATATTAAAGTACCAAATCGAACACGTTTTTACTGCAGAAATTGTAAAATCATATCTGAGTATTCTTCGTTCTCAAGTGACGTGACAGGACATAACAAAAATGGAATATAAATATTAGATAAAGAAATATTAGGGGACTTTTTTGTTTCCCGATAGGAGACCGAATTCAACAGAAATATTAGCATATATATTACTTTAATATTTATTTTATTGTATTAATATACAAAGTATTCAAAATGTGTAAATGTCAGAAAATGATATATAAATTTCTAATGATAGAATTATAGAAACAATTATTGTTATTTATCATCTTTCAACTTGTTGAACGAATGACAGAGAGCATTTATTATCCGCGTCGCAAATCATATCTAACTAACTGATCTCTATCGAATGAGATAATCAACGCTACAAGTACGTTTCGGCAGAATCATATTTAGCCATTACGCGATGCCAATGGTCGGCTAGAAGTCAATGAATCGCTTAACTCGCAGTCAGTTATACATCACCGGCACATTGTGTAACGGAAAGACCGTAGTTGTACTACGAGACAAAACAGCGCGTGTGTGGGAAAGTGTGCGAGAACGAACGGAAAGTGAATCTCCCTTTGGCACGCATGCATCGCGTTGCTCGAGTCTTCGATCGCGATGCCTGCCGACAGTACGTCAGTTATTCGCGAAAGTTCAAGCATGAAGTTTAGCATAGTTCACCAAAGTCAATTAGCGAGCTATTACCCCGTCTATAAGAGATAATTTCCTGTTGCTGCTCGAATCTTGCACTGTCTGAAGGTCTGACTCGTCTATCCGGAAGCTATACCTGCCGCACGATATCGGATTGATAAAATGTTTATCTCGCGTATCTCCGTATTCTCCGAAGCAAAAAGGTGAAGAAGCACAATGTTGAGAGTTCAATTATTGATTTCCTGTCGAGAAACATATCACAAGTTTCCTATTATAAAATGGAAAATTTATACATGTCGGAAGATATTTACTCTTTCAAGATAATTCGGTGACTTTGCTTTATCGATTCGATGTTAAGCCAGCTGTTTCAACGCTCCCCGTTATTTAACAATACGAAAGATTGCCGACGCGGGATTGAAATAGATTTGTCACGTTTTTAAATAACGCTTCGGAATGCATGATAGAATTATTAATGAAGTTGAAATTCAAGTAGCAATGAAAGACAAAAAGTCAGAATCCCCGAGCAGGTGCATGAAGAGTCGATAACATCATCTTTATCTCTCGCTGTCTATTAAGTAGACAGGCTATACGTTAATAACACGTCCGCGTCAAAGACTCGCCACTCTACGCGATGTGCCATCCGCGCTTGTCTATTTGCGGTAACCGTCCCTGAACACAAGAATTACGTCAGGAGCACGTGATTATTCGGACTTCGTAATGGACCATATTCACCTCCCACGAGTGATCCATCGAGAATGCCGAGATCGACGCCGAGCACCTTACCGCGGCGCATATTTATTAGACACACGCGTCAGAATCTCTTTTATGTCAATGACGCGGCGTTTCTCGAAAAATATCTAGCTATGATTCGTATAGGATCAAAATCTCAAGTCGTGTCACGAAAAGGAAGGTTGACTGTAGTGGGTGACTGTAGATATAATTAAAATCGACGAATTTCGGTAATATAAATTAAGAAACAAATACATCTCTATTTAATCGATAATATAAATCGAAAAATTGTACATCAAAATAATTCAATGAATTGCGAGGCAAAATGATTCTTTGCACGAGCAAGTCGCCGAGTAATGAACCTGTCGAAGCGAATTGATAAAAAAAACTGATGTTAACATAAATGCGTTCGAACGAGAATTCGCACGAGGCAACATACCGCAACTTGATGACCGTTTTATGCGTGGGTGGGTAAAAATCCTCGTCCGGGATCATCGCGGGATCCTTGCCTCGACGGCGAGCGCGAGCCGATACCGTGGCCACGACCGAGCGCTTCTCGCTTTAAAGCGCAAACTGCGACGATGCCTCGACAGCTGCCTCGACGATGTAAAAATTACTGCGTAAAATCCGCTCGTCTAGGATCCCTGCAAGCTCCTCACCTTTCCTGCGCCGCGATTTGGTGCTTGCCTCCAGTGGGGGCCGTTCGCGATCGTGCAACGCGATACAATGTCAAGGCCGCGTTGACGTAATAACGTGATGCACCGTAAAAGTGTGCATCTACGTAAAAAAAAAATATATATATGTATCACAAATATATCAACCTTATATCTCGGGTACTACGTAGAAAAACATTAATTTGCGCCGCCACGTGCGCGACGCAACGATTGCATTATGCATAATGTAGCACATCCATTACGAGAATAATAATGTCAAGAATAAATAATTTCAACAAATGTAATTTCCAACATAAACCAATGTTTCTCAACGAGTACGAACTCGAGAAAAACGAGTACGTTGACCGAGTTTCTTTTGATTGGGCGAAGAATCCTGGAATTAAAACATTGTTCATTCTTCTTCCGTGTTCCCGTCTCGCTTTTTCAAACTGACCGTTTCGAAATGACGACAATGCCGCATTCAGAGGATGCGCCCGCGCGTGTGTATCGCTGTGCCGTCGAAAATGCAGTGAACGCGTCCGTTGTGCGTTCAACGAGACGCGTGCGGTGTAATTGCGTAATAGACATCGCTTGTAATCCCGCGAGCGACACGTACCGGTACACAGTCGCGTTTCCCACATTTTAAATACGTATGCCGGGTTTAGACTGAAGAATGTCCCCGTCATGTGACGAAACACAATTGTTGTTTGCCGCGTAAAACTCGACGGTCTCGATCCCGCTGGACTGCCGGTCTGTGAACGAACGTGACGCAAAACGATCGTGTATGAATGCGACATATTTTTATTGGAAACTATTTTGCCTCGTAAGAAAAGAAACGCTCAATTTTAGGCACGACTTGGCCTTATTTAATTCAGGTAGCAACGCGGCGTTATTTGCAACCAAGTATATGAAATGAGTTCGAGAGTATCTCGCAAATAACGGTGCGGCCTGATTAACGCCACGATCGAACGTCATTGTCGCGATAATTAAGCGCTTTCGACGACGAAAGTTTTACGTACGATAGCTATACGAGCATACATGCAAATTTCCAACGCACGCACTCGCCGGAGATCGTCCGCCTCGATCTCCGCTCGGCCGAGCGGCCGGCTGCCGCCAAAGGGGACTCTCCTGGTGCCCCGCGAGTGCAGTGACGGAATCTCTATAAATAGAAACTGAAATGCGCGAAACGGCTGTATCGATGCAAAAATGCAGAGCCAATCTGCGAATCGTTGCGGCGGCGACCGAATCGCGTGCTCTCCACGGAAAAAATCCACGGCGCGAAATCGCCTCTGCAACTCGTGCTTGCGACGGTCACCAATGGTTTCGTAATAAAGAAAAACTGTATATTTTTACGGAAGCTTATGTTCCAATAAATTTATTATTGGAAATTTATTATTGGATTAGATTTTCCGACGCGGCGTTTCAAAGAAAAGCCGTATATTTGTACGGAAGCTTAAGTAAATTTATTATTCCGTACGTTTTTCGATGTGACATTTAAACGTTACTGAAATTATACTACGTTTACGCGAGCGTTACTTCTGTAGTAACTTACGATAATTTACTCCGCGTAAACGAGTGAATTACCGTAAGTTACTATAGAAGTAACGCTCGCGTAAACGTAGTATTAGTCCGAGATCGGAACATTCCGAGTTTTGACAAGGCAGCGACGACGTAAATTAATTAATCACGCGAATGAGCGGTTTTATGTCGGAGTCTCTTAATGCGACGAGCTACAAGTGAACGTCATCTGTTTTTCCATACCACGCGGATTATCCTTCCACCAAACTTTGTCGGTATATTCTCCAATCCCTCGCGATCGAAGATAATTTATTGTATGTATCTGCGATACTGCACGACGCTCCTTATTTCTAAATTAATCTTGAGTCATCGTTTTGAAATGTTGAATTGCATTTGCACGATAACGCGTACGATCGATCGGTAGATTGCTAAATCTCTATTTAATCGCTCGACTGTCGAGTTGCGAAACGGAACTCGTAGCAACAAAATATTGACGCGACCGACGGTATCTCTATCGCGAAAAAAAACATTTTCTTCCAGACACATCGATACGTAAACTTCCGGCCATTAATAATAATCGTCGGTGATCTTCGATCGCGAGTAATTTCAATGCCGGACCTTGCCGCACCAAGCGAAATAATAAAATTCCTCGTGAAAGAGCATCGGAAATAAAGCGAACGTAAAATCTTGCGAGCATATCGATACGATCGAGCGAAAATAAGAGAAAGAATTCAAGGGTACGAGGATACGAGGGTCACTATCTCGCGCGTCGCAGCTACGACAGATCAAATAAATTAGATTCATTCGTACGTTTTGAAGGATCGATACCTCCAATGTCAACCGTATTACCCGCGACCCACGATAATCCTTATTGATCTTTCTCCGCGCGCCGATGCACGCGTCGTGCACAGTAATTTCCGCTCACGTATAATTCCTCGAACTCGAAGGACGACACAATACAATACCACCGGTGCCGGCGTCGCGCTCGTAAACACCCCGTATATCAAATATCAATCACCGACGTAAGCGAGCGTTCGAACTGTCGGCCAATGGGAAACGAAAGCTTTGCGAACTGTCGATGTATAAAACAACGAATTTACAAATTTACACGTAGGCAGACGCGCGCGAGAGAAACCACGTAGCCGGTGTGGTTCTGAAAGGCTAGGCGTCTCGCGAGAGAGAAAGAGAGAGAGAGAGAAAGAGAGAAAACACACGGGGGTTGACGTACCTGGTGGTGCTCTTGAAGAAGTTGTTGCTCTCGCGGTTCATCAGCTCGCTGCGGAACCGCGACATCTCGTCCTCCATCTTCCTCATCTCGGCGTCGAAACGCTCGCGTATGTTGGAGAACTCGGTGTCGATCACGCTGAAGTCACCGAGTTTGATGGGAATGTTGCGCTTGATACCACTGTCGGCCATGTTTCTCGCCCCGGGCAGCACTCTCTTTTGTACACTGTGTGTATATTATTATGTATCACTTGACGAGGACCCTTCGCGCGCCCGTCGAAGCACGAATTTCGATCGCGAATCTAGGGAAACCGGTGTATACTGGGATATTCGATACTCGCGCGTGTCTCGCAAACCGTGTCTCGTTCCCGTCCAAGGAGTAAGTGAGCGGCGGCGGCTCGCCGGCGGCCCCTTAAATATCCGGCGACGCCGGCGAGGCCGCTCGTGGGTGTTCGGCCGCGCTCGGCCGCGCTCGGCTCGCCTCGCGGTCGGTCGGTTGCTCGGCGCCGGGCGCCGTCCGCGCCGTACACCGTGCGCCGTTTCGCCGTTTCGCGGCGGGCGGGCGTTCGCGAGCCGTTTGACACGCACGATGAAGACCCTAAATTTAATTAGACATTTAATCGCCGAATCCGCGGCAGCGTCGTTAGCGAAAAGCGTCCGTCAGGACGCGAATTGGGGCAGCGTCGCCGCCTACATTCCGCGCGAAAGAGCACGTTTTTTTTTGTCGTTTACCGAATGCCGTTGATTGACGAAAACGAAAGTTCGGCATAATTTCGTTTCCCAAAATTCCCAAGATGGAGGATTGCCCTATCTTTTTAATCGTTTAAAATAACTTTAAAATATTTAATTGATATATTCAGATTAATGTATTAATAAACATTGACATTTCTTTTTGAGAAAAAAAAAAGAAAAGAAAGATGCAGAAAGGCGATTAAATTTTGATACATATACTTTGGATAAATTAGACCGGTTGACGAATTCAAGAGAATCGACTGCCCTCCCACCGAGGAAATCCTCCATTGAGGCCAACGTGTTTTAACTGTCTGGTAGATTGCGGCCGGACTTATTCTCGTGTTAAAACAAATAATACGTCACGCGAAAGCGGGGCCGCGCTCTTAGAATTTGTTCATATAAAGAATCGCGCGTGGGCGAGAGGCGCGATGTCGACGCGAACGGCACAAAACGAATCGTCATTGCCCGCGCAACAGTGCATGACTAATAAACTCGCGCGATCATTTCCTTATAAACGACCCCCGCGAAAGAACAATCTCGTGAATTCCATGTACGCGTCCGTGATAGAATTATCACGGCCGGTACGGGAAAGATGGGAATAAAGTAATCGCAGCTGCAGGGTGCAAAAATATAATATTTTCATTCTATACACATATAGTGGCTACCACAATTCTTCCGAAAAGATTTGCAATATTTAAAACCTTTAAACCTCGTTTTTATACACCGTCGTGGACGAGAACGATTTCACTCGCGTCGGAAAACGTAAGCCGAAGATAAAAGGGCTCGAGATGACGTAAGACGCTTAAGTGCTGGTCTACAACCTTGTTTTAAAGGATATGTTTAAGCTCTAAGTCGTAAGAAATTGTCCAATCACAATGGAATGTGAGGAGAGTACTCGATTGTCAATTTCTTACGGCTTAGAGCTTAAATACCCTTTAAAGCAAGATTGTAGACCACCACCAGCTCTGCCACCACTAACAAGTTGCAACGGCGGATGATATAATTTTTACGGTGCTGATCGTTTAATTAGACGGAATTAAAAGGTCCCGACGAAGTCAATAACTCATCGGAGGATCGACAATACATCGTTTAACGCGGTGATGCATTCACGGAGGCTGCAATGGTCATCAATGAGAATTTTAATTGAAACAAATTAAAACTTTCTTCGCGCGGCGAGTAACAGAGCTAAAATTTTTCGTAGTAAAATCGTCGCCTAGTTTATAAATTGAAGACATTGCTCACATTGCCGCGGTATAATGCCCGATCTACAATAACTGTAGTAAGCTGTAGTAAGCCTCAAACCGTAAGAAATTGACCAATTACAGGCGAATGTGAGGAGAATAATCGACTGTGATTGGTCAATTTCTTACATCTTGAGACTTTATACTACAGCTTACTGCTATTGTAGATCGGGCATAACAGCCATATGTCTGATTATCTTTTTAATTTTTAAACAATATATTGCACAAATTTTAAATGAAATTATGAAACTCGCGCGATCGATGGAAGGCGCGGATTCCCAACGTCAACAAAAGTCGATCAGGAGTTCAGGAGACGACGCATTCTTCCCGCATTGCGTCCGTCGAAAAAATTGGCAATCGCTCCACGACGCGTCATCGAGCCGAGAATGTGGCGGTAAAGGACTGTCGTCACGAGAGAATTCTTTTACGGTATTGAAACCGAGTCCCGCGGTGAGAGTGACGCCGACGCTATTTCGGCGTCTCGCGTCGTCACGAGCCGCGTCGTTCACTCGCGTGTCTGAATGGAACGGCACGTCACTTCTACGCCCCCGTATATTCCTCATACACGACGGCCACGACGCCATTCGACGTATACAGCCTTGCCGTTCGCTCTCGTCACAAGGATACTGTATGCTCGCCTCCGTGAATTAGAGCACCGCCGAAAAGTCTCCTCGTGTCGAACGAATTGGTTGCACGGATTTTTGACGAGGCGACGGAAACTGAGCTTGGAATTGTACGATGAAAAAATGTTAATGACAGAAACCCGACGGAGAATCAAATCTGGACATGTATTATGAAGCTGATCGAGATGGATTTCGATCGGAATAATTATTTCGTTTTTTTAGAAAACATTTAAAAAAACGTGGTTAAAATTTAGAACAAAACGCGGAAAAAACCGCATAAAAAGAGAATTTGATGTAACTAAACAATTCCAGCCGGAATCCATTGCGAAAGGTTCCGTAAAGCCGTGATCGGACTACAGATTGGAATTGAGATTGGATTGAAATTCGACTAATTAAAGCAAAGTTGGTTTTCTTTATTCTGATTGATTAAATTTCAATCCAATCTCAATCCCAATCCGTAGTCTGATCACGGCTTAATGTATGCTCGGAATAAAGAAACAAGCGAGCGAAGAGCCGACCGCGCGAAAGCTCACGTTTACTCTTCTTCATTTTAAATTACTTTATTGCTAATTTAAAAGCTCGTTTCTCGCTCAAATCGAAATTTTATTGAGAGAAGAATTATCGTCTCGGGCAATGCGCTAATATGGGTCCACGTAACACGTAACAATTCGGAAGATACGCGATAACAGCCCATTCATCGAAAACATTCGGCGTACGTTAATTCTGTCTCGCTAAGTATATTATACGTTATCGTCAAATAAATATTGCCGGCGCGACGAGATCGTTGACACGCGGCGCGCAGATGCTCGACTTTCTTTTTTGTTTTCGCGTACGCCGGCATTGTACTACGTCGCGCGCGCGCCCCACCCCCCGCGCGGTGTTTACAAAAACGGTCGCCGCGCTATGCGGCCTATGCGCAGTATGCGCTATCGCCGCTATCACTCACGTCTCGATGCTCGAGCCGACAGGTAGCCGAGTGAGCGGAGCTCCGTGCGTACCGCTATTTGCTATTACGCCTATTACATTGCGGGACGTCCCGCGATAGGTACATATTCACGATGATACCCCAGGCACTAAGAAGATACTGCGTTCTTTATTAACTGTCGGATTATCCCGTTTGTGTGATCGATGCCTGATTCTCGCCATTCGCGACACGCATGAAAGCGTCGAAGCGCTGGTTGTTGCACGGTTTACAGAAATCGAGTGAGATGAATGTAGAATAGAATTAATATACGCCGAATATTTTGTTTCTTGTATTTCGGCGAGTGAACTATTATCGCGCATAAAAGTGAGAAAGATCGGACTAGACTAACGTTCGTCGCGATTTATTTAACGGGCGACGATTGTCTCACGGAGGATACTTGAACGTGTTCCGTGTTATTCGCATTTCTAGAACGCGAATCGTGTGACAATATGCGGCGAATCGTCGGATCATCGTGGGATTAATGTGACTGATTGTGAGTGCGCGAATCGCGTGATTGCGTGATTTCAAATAACGAAACGCAGTAATGTGTCGATCGTTTTCGCATCTCGCCGAATTTACGCGCTCGAGCTGTATCGCAAGCGTGTGTCTCGAGCGTATATCTCTCTCCCAACGGTTCGCTCGTTTTAATTCGGCAGTTGACTTGACTCGCGTCGTAGCCGCGGCGCGGCGTCGCGCGTCGGCACGAAGTTGGCTGCGTTCAGCGGAGAAAGCAGCTCGGTGAATTGTCGCGTTAATGGAAGTGCGCGCCGTGATATGCCGATCGTTTCATCTCGGGAGTGTCCAATAAAGTATCGCGACTGTCGTATTATGACAGTTACTTCGCTCTCGATCGCGAAATATTAGACAGTGGTTCTGTGAGTGTTCTCTGTCCTGTGCAACGGAAGGAGGAGGAGGTCCTGAGGAGGAGGAAGAGGCCTGATAACCCAGACGTTCTGAGAGGAGGAGGAGGCCTGGCAAAGGCATCCGGCCCCGGCGGAGCAACCCTGGGGTAAGTATTATTACTTCTTGTCTTAAAATTTATTGCTCTTTCCTATTTATTTGGGCCATTATCTTCGAAAAATTAGAAATAATTTGAACCATCTAGAATTTTATAAAATTTTATTCTCGTAAAGATTTTTCCCGGAAAATAGATAATTATATTAATAAATTTAATTAAAAGACAATTTAGACGTAAAAATGTAAAAATTATTTTTTGAAACGTTGATCATTTTGAGCGCCTGCTTTAATTTGAATTTTTTATTTTTGTGTTACAGAATCATCGTAGCTACGTGGCTGATAACTCCGCCCGTTGCGCATCGGTCGGTGAGTGACGAATTTTTTTCTTTTTATAATGGGGTAACGAATCTGTGAATATTAGATTGTACATTTATGTATTATTCCCATTTAATATAATGCAAATAAACTTGTCACAGATCCGTTGCCCTGAAATGGATAGACTACAAATCAGACTAGGTTAAATAATTAATCCTGGAACTCTGTCATTTATTAATTTATTGTGCTTACGTGAGAATGCCATGCTCTCGCGTTAGCACACATCGAACTCGTAACAGAGCTCGTTATGTCGGCGCATCATTTATTTGATGCGTCTAATGTTTATCACATAGAACACTAATCGCCAAGTACACACCAAGTCGCCTGAAATTTATAGACGATTTATTAGTTTTTGAAATATATATTTTATTATCAAGTCTCTATATTCGTTATCAATCGTTATCAATTAAATTTATTAAATTAATTACATTTTCAAATTTATTTTTAAAATAATTATCGAGAAATAGACATAGAAAGAGACAAAGAATAAAAATAAAATTTTACAAGAAACAGAATGATTTTTTTTATATACTGTCTCGTCACTTGAGTTTTTCCTGTACGTTTATTTTTCGGACAATAAAGTTTTATAAATATTTCTAGATATTTTTTTAGGTATACAATAATAATAAATAAAAAAATTTTCTACAGATATAGGCAATAGATAGGGATAGCTTGCATGTAATTAAAGAAACAAAAAATAACAAGAGAAATATCTGTAGATAAGGAATAGATAGGTCCAATAAAATAAAATAAATCAAACCATTACATATAAAAAAAAGTTATTGTTACAATTTGTATTTTTTCACAAATGTATTTTTTTCCTTTACCTTTTTCTTTCCTCCAGGATTAAATATTACAAAAATTGGTGTAAGAAAGCAAAATGTATAAATAAATGTATAAACAAATTTAACATGCATCACGAATGAATAAAAAAGATCAAAAAATATTTTAGTTCACATATTTTCCTGAAAAATCTTGATATGTATTAATCACATTAATAATTGTTAATTGCATATTTATTTTTATTATATATACATATATATAACGCGCCAATTTTATCCTAATCTTTTATAGTCTATCCATCTAGTAGCTTAAATTATTTGTATCAATATATGAAATAAAATGACGTGAGATCCAATAAATATTCTGTCGCGAGACAGAATAATTTCTTTACATAGAAATGTCTCAAAACTGATGGTTCTTATATCAATCATATTCAAATACAAAATATAATCTGAGATGACACATATTTCATATATCGTATTAAACATAATTTTAATAACATTTTACAATAAAATAACGAGATGTTTATATGAATATACATGATATATGTGAAAATTTATAAAGACAAATGTCACATGCGCGAGAATACGATAAATTTATTGGGTATATTGATTATTGCTTGATACTTTTTGCGTGAATATATTTGCTTCGGAAATTATCGTCCCTTTTGGATCTCACGTCATTCATTCTCGCGGTTCGGTTCGCGGTTCGCGATTCGGATTGTATTAAAAATTTTGTGTCTATTTATTAATTTATTTATCAATTAATTTTTAAATTTCGATTGTTTCATGTTTCTAGTATTCAAGTTATAGTATTCAAATTTAAATATTCGCGTTCGAGATTACACGCGACGATTTTAATTAGAGAGAGAATGCAGTTAATATAAAATTTCTTACAGTCTTTATATATAATTTTTTCTTGCTTTTTATTGCTTCGATATATTTTTTGATCGGAAAAATTAATTACGCGTATCGAGAAAAATTGAGAAATCAAATGCAAAATTAAGTTAAATTTAAATTTAATTAATATTTTATTAACTAACGTGATTATTTATTTTTTTTTATATAATTAACGCGCTTTTGTTAACGATCGTAACGATTCGTAATCGACCGTAACGTTATAATCTGCCGGCTCTGATAAAATCATCCGCTGTCGAAAGAGTTCGACTCCTTCTCATTTTCTGGCTGATATACAGCCAGCATGGATTTGGCCAGGAACAACGCAATAGGTAGGTCCAATCTGGCCAGAAGAAACTACAAGAACTACGCATCACGTAAGGTAAGGTCTATATTGACCAAAATAAAAGGTACGTAAGGTAGGTGCATACTTGTGAGAGACAGTATGCAATTATGTGAAATATATAACATATGATTGAAAGGTTATTAATTTGCTCGCATTAAATTGCGAGCGCCCATATTTCTTAAATTATTATATATACTATTATTTTGTGTAATCGCGGTTAGGTGATTCCTCGGGATTTAACACACGATAGGACACGATTAGATATCTACTCTATTACGCGGCTTTACTTTACAATTGTGTAGTAAGAATACGGGTAGGTACGAATACGTGAATAGGTAGGCACAAATGAATAAAAATACGGTAGGCAGGAAAATACAATATATACAAATAGAAATATGCGTAGGTAGAGATTAAACATAATAACTTGATATTTTGAAAATTAAAATGTTTCAAATTAAATGACATTTAATAAAACATAAAATTTCCGCGATCGGGAAGTTAAACTTTATTTTTAAAATTGAATATAATTAAATTACTTAATAAATTACGGATAAGAATATAGGGATATTACAATTCCATATTTGATTACTGAAAAGGGGGGCTAAAAATTGAATGAAATTTAAAATTAATTTTACAAATAATTTTGCCAAGACTAAACAATTTTTAATTAATTTTAAAATTAATTAATTCTTTTAGCCTTTGCAGATTTTTTGTTGTTGTTAAATTGTATACAGTTGTAAACCATGTAATATGTAATATTAAGTATGTAATGTAAAATTTATGTAATGCTGTGTCCAGATAAATGTCATAATATTTATTTTTGTACAATAATTATCAAATTATCTACATTTAAGTATATATATTTTTTGAATATCTATTTGATACTAACATTTATCTGGTCTTAGTAAACCAAATTATCGCGTTAATGATGTAAATTGTATGAAATTGACGAAACGCGTATGATAACAAGAAGTTCATTAAATTAACCTTTGATAAATATATTTAGTTTTGAAATTCTTAAATATTTCTTAACGAATATTTTTAAATTACATACAGAAATATTCGTTAAAGAATATTTAAATATTTATTAAGCAATTGCGAACGCCGCGTTTTTCTTTCGTTCTTGGGTGCGATCGCTGTCTCAGCGATGGGGCTTCATCGCTGTCCCTCGCGTCAGGTGGGCGCCAGCGAATGTGTGGTTCGTACCGGTGGGACGTTGAAATGATCTTCGTCGTGGAGAGTTATTCCTCGTCGATTTCTGTGAAATCCATTCACGAAGTCTAGTTCGGTGCCCTGTTGAAAATTGGAGGTTCTTGTTGCAGGGTCGGAATTAATCCCGGATTTTCTAGGTAGTTCTCGGGAGTAATGATTTTGGCAATTAGTCAACGACGACCACTATGTTTTAAAATTGGGTCGTGGAATTAATTCAATAGTATGTTTTGAGAAAAGATTTTGTCCTTTTTTCTTTTGCTAAATGTTCTTCCATTATATATAGTGCATTATATATATTAATATTAATGCTGTCTTAATGACAATAAGACTTGATATTAGAACAAACATGGATATAATGATTATTTGTATAAATTTTAATTATCAAGTAAATAAATTCAAGTTTTGTACAAATAATTTTTGTCTGTTTTTTAGTGATTATACTTTAACAAAAATATGGTTACGAATGTATATATTTAATTATCTAACTTTTAATCTGTTTCAAGAAACTATTTTTATAGGTACTGGACATCTCGCTGATTCCGCCAATCTATGATGTTAATATTAGTAATATAATAATTTTATTTTTCTATAGTAAAGTACATGCTTATATACAACGCGATCATAATTAACAGATATTTATTTTTATCGACTTAAATAATTTTATGAACAAGATTTGTACTCTTAGAAATGTACGGTTACAAAAAATTCGAGATAAGTCGAATGGGTACCCCCATGTCAGTGGGATATTAACGATTAAAATTTTTGAAATGTTACCGAAAAATAAAAAATTATTAAATTTTATATTGATAGATTTTTTAGTATGAAATTCTTTAAAATCCTGCTGTTATCGGGCTCGACTTATCTCGAACAGTTGGTACCCGAGAAACATTTGTATCCGTGCATAACGTTACAAAACACATGTATTTTATTATTATTAAATATATTTCTTCGTAACCCTACAATTTCATAAGATTCATTCTATCTATGCTTTTTTTTTTAATAAAAGGAGATGATTTTTAATAATGGAAGAACATATTTTCTTCGCGTGCAAATTTTAATTTTGTTGCGAATTTGTGTTAAAAATGGTCATTGACATGCTGTAAAAATCATTACTACTGTGAGCGGTCTGGAAGATTCGGGATTCGTTCCCTCCTGTAGCGGAACCGCTGGCGTTTGATGGATCACTTAACTTTTCTTCGTGTATGGATCTTACGGAACTCGATGGAGAATCAGAGCGCGCTAAGTTCGCTCTTCATCACAAAGATTGTTCTTCTTTGTGTTGGATACTAACCAGCGTACTACTCGACGGAGGGCTTTCGATGCCTGTCAAATCGTTAGATCAGTTATCCATCCCTGAACATGAGAAAAACGCGGTCATTTCTTGCTATTTTTTAAAGTTTATTTTTTATCGCTGGCATACCTTAAAACTTTGCTTATTTTTTCGTACATAGAAAATTTTGAACTCCTTTATACGTGAACAATTGAAATATAATAGATAATTAAATTTATTAACGACTTTGTTGGCCGCGATTGCTCGTTGCTTAGATTAAACTTATTAAATTTTGTCGCAAATTGACGATTAAAAATAAATACAGCTTAATTATCATCATTTATCAGTATGATACATATAGTAACAGCTGTATATCTAGTAAAATTCGTGTTATTATACGTATTTTGGTCGTTTTCCGCGTGTAATTTTTTTTTTCTACCATTTTTTATTGTTATTAATAACAGTTTTTTACTATGTATTTTGAACAGCATTTTATAATTTTGTATTATATTATTATATTGTGTATCATATTATGTATTATGTTATATTATATTATGTACTGTATATTATTGTGTATATTGTAAATAACATATATTTAATTTTTATTGTATTTTTTATTGTATAATAAATTGTATAAAGGATTAGCATTAAAAATTGCAAAATTAAGATTAAAGAAATTGTATTTTTGTATGCGAATATATGTATGGAGTATGGATAATAATAAAATAAAAAAAAATATGAAATATAAATAAAAAAGTAACACAAAAACACATAGGTACAAAAAAGAGGACCGCCGATCGGAATCGGCGGGGGTGGTGGAGGGCCTCTGCAGAACAGCCTATTTTTATAATAGGATCGATATTTAATAATAAGATTTACAACTAGTAAGATTTTATAAGATAAGCTGGACGTAATAAGTTCGAAAGTTTACAAATACATTTCTGGCTTAATGGCGATTTGCAGCTCTTTTCAAGATTAAATCTTCATATACATGTGAAAATGTATTTCATCAAATAATTTTATTCATCTCCCATTGTAATGTGAGCTAAAAAGATTATCTATATCACGTACAATGAAATGTTACAAAGTGTGGCTCTCTCCGAAAAAAATCCGGTTTACGAACAAAAATTTTTAAATTAAATTTTATCAGTAATTAAGCATTCTAATCGACTAGACTGGCTATCATCCTCATGACAATACGACCAAAATCTATAGTCTGAAATGTCTTGACAATAATCTGACTAAAATTAATGGTCATATTGTCACGACGATGATAGCTAGTCAAGTGGATTAGAATTCTTAATTGTCTATTAATTTCTGGCGAAGTAATAAAATGTCTCTTATTCAAGGTATAAATTTCATCAGCCTTATATCAATTCGGGGTAACGTTGCTAAAGCTTTAAATAACGTTTCTTTCGAGATGATTTTCGTCACAAGCCCATACAAAGGCCTGATGGAGAAGCATTTCTTTAAAGATCGCGTATGCAGCAGCAAAGGGGGAATAAAGGATGCTGATCACGATTAACGAGATCATCGAGGTTGATGCTGAAGTATGTCAATGTCGTCGGTCTCGTATTTCCAGACGAGATTCTTTATGGGGCGACGGACTTCCTTTCCCGTTTCTGAAACGTCGACGAGACGCCGGACAAGCCGCCACCAATGTGGGAGAACCTGACTCGACGTGACGTCATCTCCGTGAGGGTTTCGCCGATCGATAAGAGGCGTCACAGCGGTTCCTAATATGGATCGAAGATAAGGTCACTTTAAGTAATAATGACTTCTCGATCGATCTCTTCCACAATTGCGCAAGATTCTGATACACAGAACGTATTTGTTACATTTTTGTTACATTATTACACTCCAGTACGTCAATAAAAAAATCCTATATTAAATCTACAGATTTAAATATATTGTTATTTTTTTCTGACATATGTTTCACGGATACGTGTATCCTATTTTGGTTCACATTTTCGCGCGGAGGGGGGAGGGGAGTAAAAAAATCGACACGTGAGTGATTAACTCGTCGTCGTATCCTCGACATTGAATCGATCGCGAGGGGACGGCTGGCGGTCGAAGAAATCGAATTGGACAGACGAATGCCCTCGAACGAATCTGGCTTCGGATTCTATGCCCGTCTCGGATTCTGTCAGCTAATAATAGCCCCCGGTAGCGCATACCGAAGAGCTACTATCTTTTCGACGTCAGTTTGCTTGTTTTCCTCTCGTCTACGTACCGGGCTATGAATAATTGTCCAATCTCTCGCCGAACGCGGTGTTTCAGCGTCGTCGAACGCGCGATGAGAAGATCTAAACGACGTACGTACGCGGATATCGCGAGCCGAGAACGCAAGAGAGAGCTATTAGATCTCTTTATTGAAATATTGAAATTTCGAGAATTTTTGTTAGAACATCAGGCACTCAATTTCAATGAGAATTTTCAAATTAATGTAGAGAATCTCTAATCTCCGTGGATTTTGTCAATCATTGGGCGACTGTCAAATAAATATCATGTTATGTATCATTTTACATGTATCTATTATATATCACTTTGTGCAACTCAATATTATAAATTTAACACTATAAATTAAGTATTTTATTATTCTTCTCAATATAAAATCATTATTAATCCGTCGTGAATGGAAAATCAGCTGAAAAGTACGCTTGGCGGTGGATGTGTCAATGCAAGGCCTTCGCAAGGCTGCGAATGCAACACGGAATTGTGTAAGACAATGCGTCGTCAAGAGAGATGAGTTGTTGGACGACGTACGCGCATAGCGATCGCCGCGTATGCTGTTCAGCTTCCGATCTAATTGTCGATCGATCATCGAGTCTATAAAATTAACACGGTCGATTATCCAATGTCACCGCCGTGAATAAACTCACACGTAACGCGGTGACAGGTTAATCGCGAATAAAGAATTGTATAATTGACATCCTCATATAAGTGTGAGTGTATTCGTCTCCCACGAGTTCCCAAGAAATCGCTGTCGTCATTCATTTCCGTAAACGTGTAATTTTACGTTACTTCTTTCTATGGTTGGAAACCGGATAAATACGCGTATATTAATAAACAGAAATTAACTCCGATAAAAATCATGCAATTTTTTTTATACACACACGTATATGTAGATATTGTAATAGCATAATTTCGTTATTCCGTGCGCGCGCGCGCACGTGTGTGTTGCATTAAAACGTGTTTAAAATGCATATTTTAATGTTTCAATCATGTTCTTTTTAAAATTATATCCAAAACCTGACATTAAAAACGCATTGAAAAAGAACTCGATGTTTCACTTTCTTTTTTGTAAACATCTTTACCATGTGTTCTGCTTGCTCCTCATTCTAGTTATAACGTTTGCCGTGAGGGGCGTTAGCGCACGGCGAGAATTTTTCGATTTAAATCGCGAACACCGAACGTCGCCAAGGCGTAAACACGTGGTTACGAGATTACTTGCGCTACCTCGACCATGAAGAACAACGCGAGGAATGTCAAAGCCAAAGGTGGAACGGATAAGAGCGGCGATGGAGATAAGCCACGGGAAAAGAAGTTCGACAAGAAGAAATACCGATTACAGAAGTACAGCAATAAGTATAAAAGTATGTCTACGGAGTAATGCGTCGTATAGGTTAAGTTTAACAAGCTTATTCACAACACCTGTCTGCCTTTATTTAAGTTAATCAATGGGAGGAGAGAAGGAAGAAGGCTGTGTTGCGCGGATTCTACAAGGAGCTCAGGAAGGATCAGCAGAGTTCCGCGGAAACGTCGTCAGATTTAAATCATACGTCCAAGAACAAAGATGAGACGAGGTGCGTAAAGCAGAATCGATTCAGAATCCATAATTTCAGATTTGATATTGATTGAATGTGTGTGTGTGTGTGTGAACAGCAACGTGGGGAAGAAGAGCTACGCTTTTTTCAAGGCTAAGCAAGAATACCGACGGAAGAAGGAAGAGGAGAAGAGGAGGAAAGAGGAAGCCGTTCGCGTAAAAGCGGAACGAGAGGAAGCTCTGAAGAACTATAGGCAGAAGAAGATGCGTCACTTTAAGGTGTTATCAAAAAAGACCAGGAAGGGACAACCTGTCATGAAAGGCAGGATAGAGATGTTGTTGGAGAAGATACAGCGAAGTACGACGTAATCAGTGGTCGCTTCTTTGTCTCTGGACTGATTTAAAAGCACCGTTTAAAGGAACAGCGGAATATTTTCGCTTTTGTATATATATATATTTTATGTTACATAACGCGATATGTAGAAATTATTTCACTAATGGCAACATTTTCTTCAAACCTCATTAAGTTTGTGCCTCCAAATTTGTCATTATTATATATTTTATGTAACTGTACCATTTGCAAATTGGAATGTGTGGAAGACAATCTCATAGTCGCACATTCTCAAATTCTAATAAAATAGAGTAATGAAAATTGAAGTAAATGGAATTGATAAAGGAGTTGTTTCATTTTTTGGGCCTCAAAATGACAATAATTTTACAAAGTAAATTGCAGTCGCAGTGCTTGTATCGAATATATTTGAAAAAGTTTTTTTGCATCTGGAATGTTTCCACCGTGATAATAAGCGCAATCGCGGACGATCGGAGAAAGATTCCGTTTTGCGAATTGAAGGCGAATCGATTTCTATCAACGCGGCGACCCTTTCGCTCGATCAACGGCAACCTTTTGGCATTCAATCGCGGCGCGGTGCCACGGACGAGTGGAGCCGAGAGCCGAGCCGGAGAGAAGCCGTGGGCTCGAGCCGGCGTGCCCTTTCGCGGCTCGAGGCTCGATCAATCGCGGACGGTCGCCGTCGCGCCGCACCGCGCCGCGCCGCGGCGTTCGAAATACGAAATTCCACGCGCCAGCGTGGATCGCGCGTGCGCGCTGGCATTTCGACGGGCGGCCGTGTCTCGCTCGTCGGACACGACGACGGGCCAGTCGGTTGCAAATGGCGACAGCCACGAAGTCTCTGGCACGGGCTCGCGACTAGTTCCACGCCTACCGTGCGCCCCGCGAGCGAGCCGTGCGCGTAACGCCAGCCCCAGCGCCCCAGATACGGTACGTAGTACGTAGCCCCCCGAGCGCGAACCCCCAGCGGCACCGACCGGGGCCGCGGGGGCCCCGCCGCGAATTCCGCGCGGACTCTCGGCGCCCTTGGAGGATCCCCGGCTCCGGCGCGCGACAGCTCGCGACCACTCGCGACGAGAAGGGCACCGAGAGGTGCCCCCCCCGTCTCGTACCGTCTCGTACCGTCTCCTCCTTCGAGACGGTTCCCTGCTCCGTTCCCCACTTCCTCGATCGATACGTCGACGCGATCGTCGGCCTCCCCGTCGGCCGGAATCCGACGGTCGTGTACGTGTGTTGCCCTTTCCCCTCCACTCCCCCCTCTGCCAGCCGGGACGGGATCTCGGAGTAATCGGAGTGCCGCTGTCAAGCGTCGCCGTCGGAATTCGGCGCCGGCTCCGATACTCCGATCGCTCGACGACGATCGCGATCGCAATTGGCAATTGCCCACGAGTTCGATCCGCGTTTCCTCCGACGGCCGACGGCCGACGGCTGTACATACTTTATACCTCGCGGCTCCGCTCCGGTCGGCGCCACGTACGACCGCGACTCCGTTTTCCGATAGCGCCGACCGGAGCAGAGGAGAGAGAGAGAGAAGAAGAAAAGGTTTTTGTAAAAGATAGATCGCAAAGAGAACGGCACGTACAGACGGGCAATGCGTGACGATAGCGACGGCGAGCGCGGCCCGTGCGTCCCGCCGTTGCGTCACGCCGTTTTTAGCGAGCGAAACAAATACCAATTACAGTATATCTGCGTCGGAAGCGCAATCTCTAAGCCGTCTCAGATTGGAGGGGAATGAACGTCCGAGTGTCCTCACAGCTCTCGTACTCGTTTCGCAGGTAGTCTCGAGCAAGACGAGGCAAGATGCCGGCCGTCAGAGGAGATGGTATGCGTGGATTGGCGGTATTCATATCTGACATCAGGAATTGTGAGTAACGTCTTGGTAGTACAATTTTCCTTCGACGATATCTATAGGTTCTGTAATTTATTAATTGTCGCATTCTGTAATGTGTGATTATCGGCGTTGTAAACTGTTTCGCTGTTCCCGAACCAGTCGGAACTGTCGGAAGGCTGTTCTTCCTGAAAACGCGCCGTTCTTGTAGCTAATAACGTTGTTAACGGCATTTCATTCATCGGGCGATAATGTGCCATTGAAACTGAAACAGTGTGCGACGTGTTTGACACTGTGAGGAGCAGGAGAAAGGGGGCGGTGTTCTGATACAGGCCTATCTTCTTGATACAGCTTGACTCTCAATATCAATCTGCGACACATTAGCATCGTTAGCTAAAAATTTATTAAAAACGAACGTAGGTCTCCTTCTCTTTGAGATATTTACGGTGGCCGCAATTGTACGGTTTTACGCATATTTTTGCATATTTATTTATAATTGTTTTTGCGCCTCTCAGATAACAGGATTAAGCCAGTTGATAATTGCCGTTACTTTTCATATTAAATGCTTCTGCTGACGCATTATTTCACGATAAAATCCACTGATATTTACAGCAAAAATATAAATGTAAAATATGAGTGTATTGCAATGGGAAATTTTTATTATCTTAATATTTATTATCTTTTTATTTATACGACAATAAGATGTAATACGTTTATATCGATGATTATAATTTCATGATTGTTTTGTAATTGTAAGGGATAGATACGCATACGCATGGTCTTTCCCTTTTTAAAATCTTATATTAATAAAAAACTTTACTGGCGACGGAAGTTACTGTTTTGTTCTTATATTAATGTTACTAGGCAAAAGTAAAGAGGCAGAGATTAAGAGAATTAACAAGGAACTAGCAAACATTCGCAGCAAGTTTAAAGGAGACAAAACGCTCGATGGATATCAGAAAAAGAAATACGTTTGCAAGTTGCTGTTCATCTTTCTTCTCGGCCACGATATCGATTTTGGACATATGGAAGCTGTCAATCTACTTTCATCAAATAAGTATTCGGAAAAACAAATTGTAAGTACAACCGTTCGTAACAATGTAACGGAATAATGATTACTATATGTCATCTGTCTCGTTTCAATTCTAGGGATATCTCTTCATATCGGTCCTAGTGAACACCAATAGCGATCTGATCAAGTTAATCATACAAAGTATAAAAAATGATCTCGCCTCGCGCAATCCAATTCACGTTAATCTGGCGCTGCAATGCATCGCCAATATCGGTAGCAAGGATATGGCGGAAGCCTTCGGCAATGAAATTCCAAAATTGCTCGTCTCAGGGTACGACATAATGTATTTGCTGCTGTGTATAGTCATGCTGGTAGCTTATGTCAGACTCTCGTTCAGTCTTCAAATATCCGATTTATAGAGATACCATGGACGTCGTGAAGCAAAGTGCTGCGCTGTGTCTGCTACGGCTGTTACGGACAGCTCCCGATGTCGTACCTGGTGGTGAATGGACGTCGCGTATAGTTCATCTGTTGAACGACCAACATCTGGGCGTTGTAACAGCCGCGGCGTCGCTCATAGACGCTCTCGTGAAAAGAAATCCCGACGAATACAAGGGCTGCGTTAGTCTTGCAGTTTCGAGATTAAGTAGGGTACGTTAAGCACGAATGGTTGATTGTGTTACAGTAAACTTGTTATCTGACATTTCTTCCGTGATTGTAGATTGTTACATCGAGTTATACAGACCTGCAGGATTATACATATTACTTTGTGCCAGCCCCGTGGTTATCTGTCAAGTTGCTACGTTTGCTGCAGAACTATACTCCACCAGGTACTTAATCTATATGTAGAATACAATGTACGATATATCTTACAATATGTATAATATATTTATACGTACATATTTTTGCAGCCGAAGATCCAGGTGTGAGAGGCAGATTAAACGAGTGTCTAGAAACAATATTAAACAAAGCTCAAGAACCACCAAAGTCAAAGAAGGTCCAGCACTCAAACGCGAAGAATGCTGTACTCTTTGAAGCCATTAGTTTAATTATCCACAACGATAGCGAGCCGAATCTCCTTGTACGGGCATGCAACCAGCTTGGCCAATTTTTATCGAACCGTGAGACCAATTTGCGATACTTGGCACTTGAATCCATGTGCCACTTGGCTACCTCGGAATTCTCGCACGAAGCCGTAAAGAAACACCAAGAAGTAGTAATATTATCAATGAAGATGGAAAAGGATGTTTCCGTCAGACAGCAAGCGGTAGACCTGTTATATGCCATGTGTGATAAAAGTAATGCCGAGGAGATTGTTCAGGAAATGCTAAACTATCTGGAAACAGCTGATTACTCGATTAGAGAAGAGATGGTCCTTAAAGTAGCGATTCTAGCGGAAAAATACGCGACTGACTACACCTGGTATGTCGATGTTATCCTAAACCTGATTAGGATAGCAGGTGATTACGTCTCTGAGGAAGTTTGGTATCGAGTTATACAAATCGTTATCAATCGAGATGATGTTCAGGGTTACGCTGCGAAAACCGTCTTCGAGGTAAAACATATTTTTTCCCTTTTGCTATTATTTATTACTATCAATTATTGAACGTTCTACATATATGCATTACAGGCACTGCAAGCCCCTGCTTGCCACGAAAACATGGTTAAAGTCGGTGGTTACATACTTGGAGAGTTCGGTAATCTCATAGCTGGTGACCAGCGGTCTTCTCCAGCTGTCCAGTTTCAACTACTACATTCCAAAGTAAGTACTTTTCCATTCGCGAGAAGTGGCGCACTACTGAGGATATACATAAATCTATACAAATACATTACAAATCTATCTCTTGTAGTATCATTTATGCTCTCCTATGACTCGAGCATTGCTGCTTTCAACGTACATAAAGTTTGTCAATCTGTTCCCTGAAATACGAAGTCAGATACAAGATGTCTTCAGGCAGCATAGTAATCTACGTAGCGCGGATGCTGAGCTGCAACAGAGAGCATCGGAATACTTACAACTGAGCATTATCGCTTCAACTGATGTCTTGGTATGTAATTTATAACAATTGAAAAATATGAGACTCGCGTTACTGACATATTTGTTTTCGTAGGCCACCGTGTTGGAAGAAATGCCAGCGTTCCCCGAAAGAGAATCCTCTATTCTTACAGTTTTAAAGAAGAAGAAACCGGGTCGAGTACCAGAGAACGAAATTAGAGAGAGCAAGAGTCCAGCGCCGAACACTAATCATCACACTGAACCTCCCGCTGCTCCTACAACCGTGACAATTAACAATTCTTCTGCTGATCTGCTAGGATTGTCGACTCCACCTTCGTCTCAACCGTCTAGTAATACAGGCGTGTTGCTTGATGTTTTGGGAGATATTTATAACATGCCAAATAAACTTGGTGCTACCAATGGCACCCAAAATACATACAACCCGAAAAAGTAAGATATATTATACGATTAGAGATTTTTATACAATTAAAATATTGATATTTGTAATTATTTTTCCGATTGTATCTTTCAGGTTTGTTTGTAAAAATAACGGTGTCTTGTTCGAAAATGACTTGATACAAATCGGTGTAAAATCAGAGTTTAGACAAAATCTTGGACGTGTAGGTCTTTTTTACGGAAACAAGACGCAACACGCTTTACACAGTTTTCAACCACAACTATCTTGGTCAGATGAGAATCAAGCAAAATTAGCTGTACAAGTAAAATCTGTTGATCCTACATTGGAAGCTGGCGCTCAGATCCAGCAAATGATCAATGCAGAATGTATTGACGACTATAATGGTACGTTATTTTGACATTTTTGCAAATTTTTATCAATTAACATCTGAACATCTCCCATTGCATGTGATACCTCTTATTTACAGATACGCCGAGCATGATTATCTCCTTTATTTACAACAATGTGCCACAGAAGATTACGATGAAGTTACCATTAACAATTAATAAGTTCTTCGAACCAACAGAGATGAATGGAGAATCATTCTTTGCAAGATGGAAAAATCTTGGCGGGTATGTGACGTAGACGTAACGCACATGAGAGGAAGAGACGTAAGATCGATTCGAATAGTTCCAGATCAATTTATCTATCGTACGTTGAATTTATTTTTCAGAGCAAATCAACAACGATCGCAAAAGATTTTCAAAGCGCAGCAACCGATGGATCTAACGCAAGTACGCACGAAATTACAAGGATTTGGGATGCAGTTGCTCGACGGCATTGACCCGAATCCCGATAACTTTGTCTGCGCCGGTATCGTTCATATGAGAGCGCAGCAAGTGGGTTGCCTGTTGCGTCTTGAACCTAATAAACAAGCCCAGGTAATTCATCATGTTCTCGAAAGATTCGAAAGAAGCAACAAGCGTGATTTGCATTTTTATTTAATTGCACGTTCTTACTTTACAGATGTTTCGTTTAACGGTACGTTCGAGTAAAGAATCGATGTCGGTAGAGATCTGTGACCTGCTGGTGGACCAATTTTAAACGGCCTAGCAGGCGTAAATATTATCGAGAAATTAGCACTACGTCGTGAGAGGACATATCATTATCGAACGATGATGTCATCTCGCGTCGTTCAAAAAGATACTGATGGTTATTATTTGTTAAGAAATATTTGCGTTGTACCCAAGCTTACACTCATAACGCTCTAATATAAAATCTATATCTTCGTGTAGGTAGTTTCGTGTCACTATATATCATTTTATCGAAGAGGCATAAGTTTGAATCAGGATTATCGAAATCAGGTACAGAAAGAACGAGGGACGTGTACATGAACTGGCTATGACAGACAGTATTATCTCACAATTGAGGATACTAAAGTGTGGATCTGTTTTGAATGCGTCTACATCTTACATTACAACCTACAATTTAAGTGAATGAAGCAAGAATGCGATATGGAGAAAGGGAATGAAAAAGCTAGATATTTTAGTTATGGATATGTATGTACTGTAGAAGCACTCGAGCCGTCATAGAAACAAAGCAAATAAGATTTTTTTTACAGAGTCTTATAATACAAGTATCCCTCCGTACCGTTACAATTTATATAGTTTTTAAACATCAATTGAGCTTTGTTCATTAAGAGATGGAATATTTCTCTTTGCACATCATTTTATTTTATATCGTTTTGTACCTACGCGTCGTAAGTTTTGTTCATATTCATGAATTGCTTGCATCGATATTTTGCCATGAGATTGCCGCGTGATCGAGAGTAGATTTGGGCACAATGACAGTAGTTGTATAATATGAGCTGTTTAACTATAGATATCCGTATATTTAACGGAGCTGCGAAATAATTATTGTGTATAATTAATAGTTTATATTTAATTGTCTTTGTCCCGATCATGATTTTGAACAATGTCCTAGATTTTCTATCATTGATGTATAAATCCATGGCTGGTCATTTCTACGTTTGCAAGATGCGATGGGAGGTATGTCGTATTAGTAAATCATTAATTGAAATCTAAATGTTTTGCAGGTTAACTATTTGTAACTATAGAAGTACGTTTTATTATCTTCAGAGTCTTGCGTAAGATGTATATTTCAGTAGAGTGCACAACTCTGTACAGATAATATTTACTAATGTGTTGAAGTTTTGTGGAATGCGTTTTATAATGATAACAGCGGAAAGAGCAGCTCTAAATATGATTTAAATATCGCTTTACAATGATCGGTGACATGATCGTTACCGATTTTGTAAAGCTTTACACAATTGTACATATGAAATTTATCACAAATGGCTATAAAGATTTTCAGGATAGATTGCGCTAATTCGTAGCCATACAAGCTCAAATTTGTTTCTTATTCTTCAATTATTCTTTATTTTTCAGGGAAGTAAGATGTATATTTTTCATATTCATGTAGATGTAAATCCATGTCTAGTGTTTCCATTATATTCCTTTTCCTTTAGATTGTATAATGTATTAGCTGTATTTTAATTATAGTATAATCCGGTCGAGAGAACACGGCGCTATCAGTTTTTACGACTTGATTTATTGCATAATGAGATTTTACTATTATTACCTTTCTCCTCTTTCTAATGTTATTTTACGATACACGATAGGATATTTTATTGTTAAGTATACGATTACAATTGCCGTTAAATCATAAGCGATGTGAAACGAAACGTGGGCGTTTTATATTTTCATTACTCTCGTTCTCATAAAATAATTAATATTTCAGAGACAGTATAACATTTATTTTTCAATTAAATTACATGTAAATTGCTATAAAATGTAATCAACACTTTTAATAGCGGTACCAACATGTAATCGAAATTAAAATTATGATCTATATTATGATAAATTATTAGAAAGAGAAAGAGAGCGAGAGCATAACAATTGGCTGTGTTATACTATTATAGATTTTTCTCAAGTATAAATGTAATATATATGCAAAATTGGTGTAATTTGTACGTTCTGTATATTAATGACATTTTAAATCACGAACTTCTTTTAATCGTTCGATAATTAAGGTACAGATCAAAATTACATCAAAATTTGTACTCTTTTTAAAATCAGGAAAAATTACAACAAAAAGATACAAGTGTCCCAGCGTTTCACAAGTCTAAACATTCCTTCGTGATAGTTTTCTTATCCAAGGTTTATGAAATACCGCAATACTGTGATTTTTCGCTGTTTTTTTATCCTTGAATTTTTTTCCTAAGAAATTCTTAATGGACCGAAGAGATGGAAATTTGATGGGAGCTAGATTGAAATTGTGTAGTGGTATGAAACTTCTCACTTCTGCATAAATTTTAAAGTGTAATTTAAAATTGAAAAATATATTAATATATTATTTTATTTCCAATTCCGTAAAAATTTTAAAGTGTAATTTGAAATAAAAAAATATATTGTTAATATATTATTTCTATATACATAATATACTTATATATACATAATATATATAAATTATAAAATACACTTTAAAATATCTGTGTAGTCACATGAATTTTCCTCTCTATCCAAACTATACATTAAGAATATTTTGTAACTTCTGTTGATTTCCTGCGTACGATAATCGACTTTTATTAACGAATCTCAATGTACGCGAGTTTTTATATGTCGTTTTATCGAGCTTTATTCTTCCGAATTTTATACGTCTGGAAATGTTGCCAAACTGATTAACGTGGACCCTCGACCAACTATTGACCACCAGTCATGGATTTTGCGAGAGTTTGATAACATTAGTTTTAGAAAAAGACAGTCAACGATATATATGATATTTATGATAACGATATCCCTCTCATTCGTATTATTATATAGAGCCCGCGTTTATTATATAGAGATGAGAATCGTGTTGCGCTTAAATTTAAAGGGCCCACGCACGATCCAACGATTTACGTAGCAAAAGACTATTGCGCGAATCAAGTTCGTGCTATACGTAAAATTAAAAATACACACTAGAGAAATATCACACGAAATTTATGCAAATCGCTAAATCGTGCGCGGGCCGTTTCACATTCAAATGAAAGTTGCGTTAATATATATATAATATACATACCTTTATATTATAAAAAAATATACATGAATTATATATATATATATATTACTAAGAGAAATGTGTGGCGACACACAGTTGTTAGATTATCACGTGGCGATGTTCCGATCCGCTGACGATCGAAGCCGTCGACGTCAATACGATATTTGACTGCAACACGTCGCCGAATATTCGAATAATTCGAATACCCTGAATGTCCATCCGTGATTCGTTGTTACCCGTTAGAATTCTTCGGTAAGCCGAATGTTCTTAAAAGTCGCGCGAAGCAACGTGATACGAGACACCTCTCGTATAATTTATCGCGTTTCGCATTTCGCATTAGCGCCATAGAGCGTATCACCTCCTTAGGATTATATCTGCGAACGTCGGGATATTCTAATATTCGGATATTCGAGCGTGTGCAGTCCTAAAAATACTCGTTTGTTCGCGAGAGAAATTAAGAAAAAAAGAAGAGTGTGTGACCGTTGCGCGCGGGAGTGTCTACCTTCTCGCGCCGTCGTTCTGTGTCGTTGTCTCCTTTTCGATTGCGGTCTAATCGTGTACAGATTTAATGTAGAAATTTAATAGACCCATCCGCGAGCAACTGCCGAGATGGTTGATGAGCGCGAAAAGAAAAAAAAAAGAAGCGCCGAGGGGGGCAAATCGCGACCGGATTTTCGGCCGCACGAGCCGCCTCGCTCGCGCTTACACGGACGAGCGTATTGTATGATAATATCATAGTGGATTGCGACTTTCGTCCCCTTTGTAATTAACGACGCTCATCGCTATTTATTTCCTCGTGTAGCATATATGCATATGGGCGGTTGCCTCGCACGGTTTTTTGACCGTCGTGACCTCGAGGTCGAAATTAAAGTTAACGAACGTACATTGGTCTTGATCTCCAGCTGCGATTAACTGTATTACTATGTTACTCTTCTTCGCGCAGCGAGTTTCGTAGGAGGACTTTTTCGTTCTAGTTATGCACGTGGCACATCGTTCGAATACACGTATTTCTTTTTTCCTTTTACACATATACGTATTACGAATTTCGCCGTTTCGATTTAATACCCGTCGAATTCCGAGCTTCGGAGAACTTTGCGAAGCTCGTGAGACGCCGTAGTTTCTACATTCAATCTTTACGCGAGAACAATCTTTAGTCCCGTAGCGTGCGTTCGTTTTCGCCCTTTTCTCTCTTCCGCGAGTACCGCGCTCTAGCCGATTCCTATACGCAGAATAAATCGTGCAAGCGTTCTTTCCTGGATCACCGATTTATTTTGTATCGTTTAGCTTTGTATGTACATGTACGTTTATAAGACATTATTGATTTATATCATAAAATAATATATAAACATAAATATTATCTCTCATACAAAAATGTGCCTACTTTGTCCGACTCTTGATTCTCTCGTTTTGTTCCAATAGTTTTCTCCGTTTAACAGTAAGTTCAATCTCAATCTTGTGTCACATTTTACTTAACGATCAAAATTCTTATAAGACGTGCCGAATGTTCATTGTAACTTTTATAACTAGATTGCAGATTTCGGATTGCAAATACATAGTTTTTTAGAAGGCAAGAAATTGAGACCAGAACAAAAATTTGTTTCATCGAAAAAGCATTCTGAAAATTGGACCGAACCGGAACTAGTTATAAAAGCACGAGCAATCGTGTAGAAGCTAGTTATTACGAAAATGCGCTTTTATATATTGAGAGCGTCTTTTTTGACAATTAATATCTGCAGGTATACAAAAGTTCATTATATGATAAAATATCGGAATGGTACGATAAATGAAGTAACGACGATGTTCAAGTAGCGTTTCAGCTAAGGTATATTTACAACAACGTACTCTTAAAAATACATTTTACAGTACTAAAATAAATTAATAGTATTATTTGATACACTTTTATAGCACTAAAATTCGCCACTGGCCGGTCCGTCTGACCTTGAAAGTATTCTGGCGTTTAATTATTAGTCACGCGTCCGTTTGACAATGAAATTCGCAGATATATGAAACATTAAACATTCGAGAGACACATTGACGCATATTTGACACGAAATATTTTATCGGTCAATGGACACCATCGGTGTCAACGTAATATTAATATACTTTGCAGTCTTATTTCGCATACGTAACACTCATGAGGACTCTAACTATGTAGTAATAATGTCAAGAATTTTAGACATTGCCCTATTTACAATTGGCCCTCATCCCCTTCGAAATAGTTTATTTTTTTTTCATAACGCTTGCGATTCGGCCTCGATCTTCTATATCGTCTCGAAACGTCTTGATTTTTATTTTCATTTTTGGGAAATCATAACGGGGCTAAATTTGGCAAATATAGAATACGCGAGACGATCGGGATATTGTTGCCAAATATTATTGCATCAGGCAACGAAACCTGGGGGGAGAAACTTGGCAGTGACATTACGTATGTTGAAATCGTTAGTGAAGATCGCCTGGTAGACTCAGTATGATATTCTAACGATGTCACAAATGTCGTGGATAATATTATACCTTCACGAATAATTTGTGTAATTTTTCTAATATTCTCGGGGGATGTGCGTGAATGTCTTATGTGCGTCGTCTTCGATGACGTGTAATACTCGAAATTTAGCCTTTTCAAGCGTAACTTCCGCTATTTTGCAATGTAAACTGTTTAAATTTTAATTAATCATTCGTCAGCAAATCAAGAGTCTTAAAATGTTTCATTATACATGCATTTTGTAACAAAACTCCAAACAGTCTGCATTATGAAATATAGCGTGGCATTTGCGCTTAAAAGAAGTTGAGCGTCGAACATTGAACGTTATTAAGCACAAATCTTCGATACCGAAATCGAACCCGATCGTAGTGCTTGACGCGGTACAGAAAAAAGACTTCCAGGTGTTTGAAGCATAGTTGAAATCGTTGTATCGAATCACAAGGGGACCAATTAAAGGCCAATTATAAATAGGGTAAGTTGAAAAATTTTTATAGATTAAATTTGGAAAGTTTTCGATACCACGATATATGAATCCAAGCTGAGATTACTATTAGGTGAGCACAAATATCGCAGAAAGGAGACGATGTGTACTTGATTCCGGGGGTGTCTGTTCGTAAAATAATTGTCGAAATATTTCGTACATATGTACCGGATGACGTTCACCTTCCTCTGATTTATAATTAGTCTTTAACTTAAAGTATTACGCTGCTATACACTCTAGATCAGTCGCATGTGATGTTACATATAACTAAAACGTGAGAGTAAAAAAGAAATAGGTGGGACAGAAATCTATCGACTTATATTTTTTTGATAAAGTACTTCCAGCGTTCTCGTTTTGGAAGGAGATGAATAAAGGTGTCACGGTGACTTAAAAACGTCGACATATTATCGATGATATTACTTGGCGAGATTAATCGAGGACAAACACACACATCTGCAAAACTTTCACCTCGAATATATTGAACTTTGTTAGCACGATCTCATTTATCGATACTGATCTGTATTTTTTCTTTGCTTGTTGCACTCGTTAATCTCACAATTAATCCCTTTGATCAAGGAAAGTTATGCGTAAAATAATAATCCAGATCCATCTTCGATGCTAAAACTAAAACGTGCATTTCGATAAATATGCACATTATATTCATCTCATGATAAATATAGTGACATAAAATGATTCTTTGGATATTAATAATATCCTCTTTTTATGCACGAATTTTTAAAGTTGGAAAGAGACAATCAAATTTTTTATTTAATTGTATTTTATTTTCTATTTAAATCCATAGCGATTAAAGAAAAAAAAGGAATGCAAAGTATTAAAAACCCTGATAAATATTGTTCATTCTTCTTCTGTCAGCAATATATTAGAATTTTAAACAGTGCCAATGTCTAAAGAGAATAATCAAAGTACGCTTAGCAAAGTACACTGCAAGCTGACGTATATTCACAGAAAATATCCGTATAGACGGAATTACGTATAAATAATGCTAAAAACTGTTGATGACCGTATTTCGCAACGCAAACATCCATTATACTTTACAGATAAAGCCCGGGGATATTTATATCTGGATCGTTCGCATGATTAAAAAACGCTCATCAATCATGGATTGAAAGATTGAATTCGTAATCACGGAGACCAAAATATTTTTAGACGAAATAACGTTTGAAGACCGCATCGATTTGACGTCCGCCAATATCACACTAATTTCGAGCGAAACTGAAAAGACGTGCCGATTTTACGTGAATCCGAGTATGCTGATCAATTATACATACACGCGCACTTATAATTAATCAATGTGCTTATCAGCGATAATAATCGGTATAGATGCAATAGTCGTAAATAATTTTCACGCGTAAATCATCCGCAGAACCGTGTCCCACGAGAGGATGACTGCGTGTAAAAATGTCAATGTATTCCGCGAATCTATGGTGACACTACAGATAACAGCTACCGATACATCTACCTGTGTAATACGACTTGCAATACAGATCTAAATATTAAAAATGTAACAGTCTATTCGTATTCAGGAGAAGGATTTATTTATATGCTAATATACTTAGCGACGGGTCAGAGAGTATTTTCCATCTCTTCACACCGCGTCGCCCGGCGCAAATTGGGATTCTAACGGACAAACAAATGAAAATTCCCATTTTTTTGAACTCGTACCACAGTCGTACGCAGTTCCACAAACAGCTTAATTCTCTTAAGCGCTAATTGACTAGCATTGAAAGATCGATCGATAGCGAACGTACAATGTACATTGTTCTTCTAATCCTATTACGGGTCTGTCAAATTTTCCTTTCTTTACTTCTACATGATCCATTTATTTCTCTCTTTTTTTTTTTAATTAAAAGTTTCAAGAATTTTGCAACAATCGAGATAACTTTATACCTTCTTTTTCGTCCGATTTCATTCCGACGGGAGAATCCGTCGGGAGCGTCTTCGTTATTCGGGATTAATGTTCGGTCGGTGATTGAATCCTCCGTAGAACCTCCGATTCGGCGGCCGCCTTGTCCCTCAGGACGGCCTCCACGTCTTTCTCGAGCACCTCCTCCCTGTCGTAGATCTGGAAGCGGTAGGCCGGCTCGTTGACCAGCACGCTTTCCTCGGCGGTGCTCCGCGCGTCCTCCGGCGCGAGGAAGAATCTCGCGCGGCCCTCGCATTTGCGCCGATAGTCCGGATTGTCCGGCGCCGGGCGGTGACAGGAGTCGCAGACGGTGTCGGCGCGCGTGGTGCACGGATGGGCCTCGTAAAGACCCGGGCCGCATCTGGCGCAGTTCCAGCAGGGCTGCGTGCTGTGATGCGGGCTGTACGTGCCGGCGGGGCAACGTTCGCACACGGTGTCGCGGCCGCGAGCGCAACGGCTAATCACGCCCCAGCCTGGACCGCATCTGCTGCAGTGCGAGCCGTCCCGGTGGTGCCTGATGTGAGGCCTGCTCTCGGCCGCCTGGAAACGCAGAGCGGCAGATGGTTAGTGCTCCCCGAGTCACCCGAGCGGAGGAATCCGTTGCGAGATCTTTTGGGATCGGATCCTCGAAATTATTTGAAAACTGACTTATTGAAACTCTGGTCGATCCGAAACGATTAATTGACCCCCGAATGACATTTGATAATTAAAAGTCTATGCCTGAAATTGCATTTCTGGGTGCAGTTCCTTCGAACGGTGCAAAGCTGCTTCTAAGAACAATAATTTGATTGCTTCGCGAGTACATCGGATTGCAAATTATCGGTCTTGCTAATAATCGGTATTACATTGAACATTGTTTTCCTACTCCGTTTAATACCTAAACTGATGAAATGCAGGTTCAACCGTCGAACAACAGGTGCACCGGAGAAGGTGGCCACCTGACTTCGAGGGAACACCTTGCGCCTTTCTTCCGCCTACTTCGGGCAGATCGAGAGACGCGATATATGAGCCTCCGTACTCTCTCACGCATAAAATGCTGCTTTTAATACGTTAGGATATCCGCTACACTTTCGCCGACTAATTTTCTCGAAATAAATTGAGACCCGATCGACTGCCGATCCGTAAACTCTCTCAGTTTGAGACTTTCCAAATATTGAGTAATATTACTCAATTGATTATTAACATATATTACTAAAAGATATTTTATTTATAATCCCTCTAGTTGCCTCTTTTCACATATTAATATAATAATGGTTTATTTCATCTGAGACAAAGGACCTCACAATCTAAATTTCGAATACGTATAAAATCAACTGAATATCCGCAGTCAACTGGATTCATATTACTTTTTTTCAAAGAATACTTAAACTCCTAATCGTCGTTAAATTTTCAACATAATTTATCTCACATGAAAGACTTTTGTCCATCGTATTTTTCGGGACGGACGTTATCGCTTGACCACAGAAGCGACAGGTAAAAACAAGTAAAACAAGAATGAGAGGCGATCCCTTTCTACGGCAGCTGTTGGCAGCTGTCTCGTGCGGCACGCGCCGACGGTCACCACGCATCACGCGAATCGTTAGCACCGGGCCTTAATTTGAAACCCTTCACCTTGCCTCTGTGCACACACCGCCGTCGCTTGTTCGCCACCGCACGTCATGTGCCTGCCATCGAGCTGCTCGCGACAATGGATTATCGAGAAATAAATACTTGTATTTCCTGAAAGCAATCTACCATCAACCTCGTACGGTGAACGAATACGAGATCTTGAATTTGAAAAAAAAAGAAAAATTAGAAGTCATAAGATTTCTTCGGCTTGCAAAAATGCTTGTAATAAAATTTTTCATAATATTTTTTCATGCGAAATCATAAATCCGTAAAGTAAATTAGAATAAGCATATGCAGTACATCTAAAGGATAATTTTTAATTTTATTTTATTTGCGCTTATACTTTGACTTACATCACTTTGCAGTTTTACGGTTTTGTATTAAAAGAGAATTGTTCTTAGGAGAAACAGACATTATTTTCTCAATAATTCACAATAGAGCGCTCATCATTTTATCTCGGAAGTAACATGAGTCATCGTCACATGAAAGGATGCTTGCTGTCAATTTACGATCGCGGTATACTAAGTATGGAAAGGGTTACGACCCTTCGAAGTGAATAACTACCTTATTAAGTTAGTGCATTGGATAAACCGATAAACCATTAAACGTCAAATAAATTTCCCAACAAATTAATTTTCAGAAAAAGGCGGACAAATAAGTGAGAACAAATAGAATTTTGTTCTTCGGAGTTAATTTCAAAGTTTGGCGTAATAGAATTTTAATGGAAGATTGTATTCCCCGTGTCGAAGTGAGTTAAGAACCGAGAGGAGCTGCAGTGTTGAGGTTTAATTTCAGCAGAGAGCGCGAATACTTCGGTAACGGCGTCAACAAGCAAGAAACATCGATCTTCGGTGCTTCTCTCCGAAGAATCGCTCCAAGCGGGAGGGACGTTCCTCAATGAAAATATATACCCACGAGGGCTTCGCAACAGTCGAGAAGACACGACGGTTTTACCCGGGTAAGATTTATCGATCGGGAAAAAAGCTCGTTTGTAGAAACCGCGCGGAGCGTTCTTGTACATATACTCGGGAATCGGGACGAGTTCAACGAGTCCGTCGCTCGGAGCTTCGACGCAGCGGCCGCTCGAACAATACAGAGCGAACTGGACCAGAGAGAAAGAGAGGACTTGCGCCGCGTTGGATAAGCACCCTTTGGCAATATCCGATATTTCTTTTCGCTGGCTCTCCACCAACTACAAGCACCTTGCGAATTATGCGTCGTGGAAACAGGATCCTTACGGACCCTGAAGAACCTGCGGCGCGCCGGTAAACAGTATTAGACGCAAAAGAAGCGCGTCGAGGAGCTCGGTATCCTCTCGTAAACGCGAAGATATATTTTTGCGATACAACTTTTTTAGAGGATATCGATACGCGACCGGGCAAAAGCCGGGCGGGGTCTGCTAACGATCCGTAACAACGATGACGGAAGTAACGTTGCGCTCATAGTGCAACGAGTATGAATAGAAACTTCCGGTATGACGAACGGAACGGAAGCGGTAATTGCCGGTCCCTTTTGTGTCCCACTTCTGCTTCTTTTTTCCTTTCCTTTTTTTTCCCCCTCGTCGACACGTCGATACCGATAAATTTCAAACGAATAGACTGCGACGATAGATGCGACGCGACATAAAACTTTGATGACGTCCATTCGATCGTTCAGTTTTACTAAAAGCTACATTTTTCCGCGCTTTATTATTAGACACTTTTGCGAAATAAATAATTGCGTTTTATTCAAGAATTTCGCTGGTCAAGCAGAGATTGAAAAATCAAATGGTCCAGAAAGAACTTTGAAAATAATTTTCGCTATTTATTTCGTGATGAGCGATAACTATAAATAAATATTACCATTGTATTATTAAATACTCCGTTTCGTCTTCAAGACCACAAAAATAATTAACGAATGAAAGAAGGAAAGAATTTTTAATGCGCGTGCACACGAGCGCTGTGAGGAAAGGGTGGCTGAAAAGACTCGCGCGTATGAATAGGGTGGCGTCGGGTGGCGAATTATTCCTGCCCGATTCACCTGAAGGAACGTGGCCCACTTCCATTTGTCACCGGAAAAGGCGGATACCCCGCGCACGAGAGAAAAAAAAATTGCAGTAATTTTGAAGCTGAATGGAGACACGTTCCAAACATTATTACAGGTAAGGCGTTTCGTGCTCGTCGCCGATGCACGTATTCCGGTACGGATTGAAATCTTTTCGATTTCTCAGCCTGCCAGTACTGATTGTAAAATATTTACTAAATTTGCTTTCCCATATTTGTACAAATTCGTAAATAATCGGGAAATATTAATTAATTGGAAGAGAAAAAAATAAAACAATTATTACATTTAATCACATTTAAATGTAACACATTTAATACGAGAAATTCGTGTACTCGAGAACCGATGGTACAATGTTCCTATTACCATTCATAGTCCTTTGATACATTTGATCCTTCGATACATTCTGATGTTATTTCCGTTTTCAACGTGCTCGAACAAACCGCAAAGTCCCGATATATTTAGAGGAGGGCACCGCCAAAATTGCAACAGGCAAGTAACCTGCGGAGTCACGCCAGACTGGGTTCCCCTCTTTTCCCTTTCTATGGATGTGCGTGTATTACACGTGTGTGCGGGTGTGCGTGAGACTTCTGAGCGCGCCAGCCGGTTCTACTTCCCGGAGGAAGACAACTGGGTTACCCCGAGGGTGAACCCACAGCCGCAGCTGCCTTCGAGAACCGCGATAATTATCTTCGGTCGCTACGCACCCCATTGTTCCATGAACACTCCGCCCTCCGCGTATCCCATAAATCGGAGGAGGGCACGCACCTGGACGGGGAGGGAGATGAAAGCATATTCTTGCAACTATTTCGACGTCGCGAATAAGTTGCGTCTGACATTCTCGACGACGTGCCAGGCATTTGAGACAAAAGCGGAGCAAACTCGACTCGTTTTCGCGAAGAATTTTCAACGCCACGCCGAACACGGAACATCGCGTAAAACGTCAGAATTGATAAGAAATCGCAGCAACTGCGATTAATTTAACAATATTCATCATTAAGTACTTGTGATACAAAGTAGCGTACGTATCGCGTAATTGCGCTAACGAAGATACAGAAATTATCGAATGAAAAGTCGAGAGCGCAGGAAAACGAGAGAAAAACGGGCGATAATTGAATAGCGCCGGTTACGCTCGTTAAAATTTTATATCCGGCGAACGAGCGTCTTGCGTCTTTATTGAGAGAATGAGAGATATAAGAGGATATCGCGACAATTGCATCATTGCTAAGGGAACCGTGTTCCTCGAGTTCTCTTACGATGCTAATGAGGCCCGGTACCTTTCGAGGCTCCATCAGTCGCACGCATAAGATCTACCTCTTCAGCCGGTTCTACGTGTGCTCTGTAGCGAGTCTCGAGGCGCCGTTCGTCAAACAGATCCTTCCACGTCGATAACTCACAATGACACAATGAAAATACGTGAAGGAGTTCATGCCCTTCCTGGCGCAATGCTGCGCCAACAATTGAACATTTCGCGTCCCTTTCCCTCTCTTTCTCCCCTTTGCATCTCTCGTCTCGCGACTCGAGTGCACCGTATTCTTCTCTAAAGCTACGTGGGTGCGTTACAAAGTACCGTTTCGCAAATAATTTCCTTCTGTCATCCGCCCGTCAGGTCACCACGCCGCGCCGATACCGTAATCTACCGATATGCGCGAATCGCACGAGATAATTGCACACGATTGCGTTAGCACAGAGTAATGATACCTTTTCCTCGCGTCTGCGACAATAGCTTTGTATGCAACTCTCTGGCTCTCTCTCTCTCTCTTTCTCTCTCTCTGTCTCTTTCTCTGTCTCTCTTTCCCTCTGTCCGTTTGACGCACATCGTTACGAACAACGAACGTTCCCCATGCTTATGCGGAAGCGTAGGAACGCGAAGGAATCAGGGGCCGAGGAGAGCATCGCGAAAATCGCGCTTCGAGCGGAACCGCCGACTCCGGGTTCCCATGCCTTGCTAATGAGCCTCATAAAGCACGGCGTACCCCAGTGAACCGAATAACCCGCTGACACACGCGTAACGTGTGAGTGTGGCGGTACGTGCGCGTCCGAGCCTCCACACGCACACGATCGCAGATAACACCCGCGCAATCGTACATTTTGCGCTCAACTTTTCGCACATTCTACCAACATGCACGCGAATCTGCGATCTAATGCGTCGCAAAATATATAACGAGACGTATTTAGCTACACGATGAAAATTTGATGAATTCAGACCGTTTTCTGTAACCGTTGATCGATCCAAGGTTTCTCGATATAGCCGAACTTTTCTCGCTTTCTCTCCTTCAACGATATATTTATAGTTTGAAGAAAAAAATATCGATATGTAGTCATTCTAAAGTTACAATTAATTATGATTCTATTAGCATTCTAAAAATTCTGCGATCTAATGCGTCACAAAATGTATAATGAGGCATATTTGAGCTACACAATGAAAATTTCGCGACGATTCTGACCGTTTTCAGTAACCGTTAATCGATCGGAGGTTTCTCGAGATAGCTTCTCCCACTTTCTTTTCCTCGGCAATATATTTATAGTTTAGAAAAGAAAATATCGATATGTAGTTATTCTAAAGTTACGATTAATTATAATTATATTAGTATTCTAAAAACAGCTACTATAACATACACAGTTTTTATCATTTATGTTAAATTCTATAACCAATAACAGAGAATTATAATTCTGAAGAAATATGAAAAATAATAGACTTTAATTTGTACACAAAGTGTCTAAAATAAGTTAACTAAAACATTCTTATTTCTTTCAATAAAATTTATGAAGATTAACCATAAAAGAAGAAATATTAGGCATTTACGTGCGATTTCTGACTTCCACACGAATCATATTTCGTTCAGATAAATATCGCGCAGATAAATATCCGAGCAGTTTTGATATTTCCGGTTAAACTCTCGCGCAAGGCAAGCCCCTTCATTTTTCTTTACCATCCTTTTATCCGCGTCCCACTGTTGCGAGGTCGTGCTTTACGGATGTGAGAATTGATTTTATCCGTCAGTGATATTTTAACCAGGCGAATCACGTAGTAATAATTATCGTGAAACCTATCGAAATTTCTCTGCTTTCGCACGACGATTGCTACCTCGGCCGTTCTCCCTCATCCTGCATTCGCGACGTATCCAGCCGGTAATTAGTCCGATGTCTCGTTTAACAGGGCTCTCGCATTTCTCGCAACACTCGAAATTACGCTACGCCCGAGATCGTGCGACGCGGAGATTTCACGGAATTTCAAAGCAAAGGTAGAAGGAAGAGAATACCGTCAATCGTTCCCTTTTTAACGGCGATGGTTCTCATTCAATTGTCTTCAAAGCGATTCAAATGTTATTAAAAAAATGTGTATCGTTCCTGGCGGATTACGGCGATGCAATTGAATTTTACATCGCGCGATTTGGTAAATATTTTGTCCTACGTTTTGATAAGAAACACGGGACAAAATACTTATCGAACGGGTGCAATCTTCTTTCAAACAAGTAATTCAAGTAAATCGTAATGAGTTATGATTTATTTCTGTATTTAGATAAATCCATTTAGGCACTACTTTCTTGAACATTTTTTCAGATTAAGTGCGTGGACATGTTCAATCGCCGTACGAAAAGAATTTGCGTATACATACCTTAATGAATACCGCCAGCGTGTACGCGAGAACAATTGTCAGCATCACGCATCGATTGCGGATTAGCTTTCTGCGGTTATCCATTATATTGTCTTCCGAGTTCTAGTCTTCGTGCTTCGATCTTGCCACTTCAATCGGAATCACTTCTTTCTTTCCTCGAGAATTACGTTATATTCATAACTTCTTCTTCTGCGTCGAGGTACTCAAAACGAGGACAATTATTCCGCGATCTCTGATGTTTTGATTCAGAGATGGAAAGCGGAATAATTTGCGACGTTTGAATTGACAAACGCAGACGGAATCAATTTTAATCGGCACTCGGAGATGAAATAATTCCGCGCGATCGAGGAGTAAAACTCGTTCAGGTGACCGTCGCTGTGTTACCTCGGTGGAGGTTCAACGTGAATTGAAAGGAGCTGCATCGGTGCAGCTGTTACTGTTGAACACGCGCCCGGTCACGTGGCCCCTCTCGTGTCCCTTTCCGCCTTTAGGAAGTTCTTCTCTCGATCGCGCGAATTTTCGTCGTAGACCATTGCATGGACAGACTACCGGGTGCACAATTGTAGCACTAAAGCTCTGTCACATTTACGTGAGTTCTTTTACAAGACGCTCTCTCTGAAAATTTCAGCTAGTGATCGAAGATCAAACAGTGTTCTCGCTCGTACGTGCGACCGAATTCGGTGACCGAATTGCATCTTCTTTGATCGGCTGATGTCTGATCTTTAGCTTAATTTTAGTAAAGCTCAATATTTTATAAAATAATTCATGTAGTGTGTTATACATATATTTATTTACGAATAAATATATATGCAGCCAATTATGCCGGTAAGAATAACATTAATTTCCGGATTTGCAAGAATTTTCATGATATGCTTAATCTAACATTTTTGCAAATATAAGAAAGCATGTTCAAGAAAATCACGCGATAGGGCGTTTTAAAATAAAATTGACAGTTTTTGTTAAATATTAATATTTAACATTACACATATAAATAAAATTTTGATTTAACAAACTAAACTATGCAGACAAATGAAAAAAAGCTTATCTCTCGAAAATGATACATTCGATCCCGAGAATCAGCATTTACCTCGGTTGTAATTATCTTGCATTTATTTTACCAACAGCTGAACATTTGTGATACATTGCAGAGTTGGGCATTTACGAGTATAAAAAAATATAATAAATTTACATCTACGTGTATACATATAATGTAAATTATGTTTAACCCGTTGTGGTTACATGGGGTCCACCGAACCTTTTTTTTTTTTTTTTTTTAAGTATACTATTTTGAAAGTAAAACGTACAAAGTTTTTTTGCTCTATCTAAAAAATTTTGATAAATATTTTTGTGAAAACAGTCAAATATCTCGAAAAAAAAATTTTTTTTCTCGCGTTTTTTCAACATAAAAAAATTTTTTAAATTATTGGATTATCAAGAGGAAGTCATAAATTAATTCCAGTTCAAGGTTTGAGTCGATACATCAAAAAAGAACGCAAATGGAAACTGTTGTGGGGTCCATTGGACCCCGTGTGACCACTACGTTATTTTTAGGAGCTGTGACCACAACGGGTTAACGTGTCAGCTATGTAAATAATGAATAATTTATGGAGAGGATCATCGAAGATTTATATACTTCGTCAGAAATATCGGAAATTCATATATGTCGCGTGCAATTTTATTTTTAACGCTATGGCACAATCTTTAGGATATTTAAAAAAATTAACAATGGTTAAAAAATTTATGATTTTATATCTGTATAAGAAAAAACTAAATATTATGCATATTGTGCATGTTGCAACTATGAGGTAAACAATATACTGCTTCTTAACGTTTAAAAGCGCATAAAGATCAGCGTAAATAATATATAATATTTCTCTATATTAATATCACGCATCTCTTATATCGCTGTACAGTTAATAACTAAATTAAAATTGAAATGCGCATCTAATCTAATCAAGTTTAAAACTACTTTTTATTTTTGTTGGGCCTTTTGCAAAAGTACAGTTTAAGAAATCAATCAATCATTCAATTTATAATAATTTACATTAGTTACATCGTCTGGATGAAAAAAGTTCGTGTAAGCATAACATAAACAATCCATGTAGATGTAATCTTGAAATTTACGGCACAATGCACCCTGGTGCATTGCTACTACTATTGCACATTAAAACAAACGGACTGTAAATCAGGTATACGCTCCTCCGCAACTGGACAGTGAATATTCATGACGTGCGATTGGGTCGAGAAAATTTTGATCCACGAATAACACGATTATAAACGTAATGTTGAAAAATACTTTTCCGAAGCAAACTGCACAATATGCGAAGGTAGAAATGTATAATAACGTCGATAATGCTCGACGTTGTATAAATAAACAGAATCGTACTGTATTTCAACCTTAATTACGGCCTTGCTTCGCGCAAAACCACACCGATGTCCGATAATATAGAATATATTTCCCAATGTAGAAATATCGAAAAATAATATGTTCTCTCTTTCTTTGGGATTTCCGTTCGAAGCATTCCCTCCGCAACAAATATGATCGAGAAATAGAGAAATGTCTAATTTAGAACCTGATTTCATGTTTCTGTTGAACGAACGTTTCCCATACATAAATAACAACTCCCCTGCGCCCATCATATTACATGGCTCCCATTATATCCTATTGTATCAACCACCTATTATACGAGCTATTTTCTCGTTGCTCGATGGCACCAACGAGCATCGACGTGAAAGATGAGAGCGTTGCATCGGGTCACGAGATTTTTTAGCTGGAATATTAAATGAAATCGGAGATATAGAATTTCAAAGAGTTATGATTTTCCGAGAAAAACAGCTGTTTTGAGATAGATACAAAAAAAGATTATATTATTTTAGAAAAGTGACAATTAATGTTAATATGCCTTTATAAAATTCTGAAAGAGTATTTAAAAAATATTCGAATAGAGCCGTCTGTGAGACAAATTTGGGGAATGCAACGGGCAAGGATCTACACATCGTATCTCGAAATGTTACAAATATTTTCTCGGAATACAAGATGAGCACGTACTATTGAAACATTTCTTTTATGTAACGAGTGAGCGAGTAGCTCAAAAGCCGACACTGCCGATTCCTGCATAATTGGACTTTTAACAAAATTTGAAAGGGGGAAAATTCATATGTGCAGAACCTACTACGGAGCCAAAAATAAAACAAAAAAAAATGTTTACATAACAAACAACAAGCCTAAAGCGAAAATAATGAAAAAATGCCAAGGTTTTTTCTTACGTAAGAAAACTGGTTTAATAACAGGAAAGACTGATACTTCGAATACACTATATAAGTCGGGAGCTATACATATAGTTGAACTAGTGGCATCCTCACTTCTGGATAGAAGAAAGTAAAAGACGGGTTAGGATTTTACTATAAAGGATTCGTTTGCGGTAAATACTTACAATTAGTAAAACAGGAGCATAAAAATTGTTGAAAAGGGGTGACGTCAAAAGCTGGTGGTTCAGTTGCTTATAAAAAATATGGCGTCACTATAATATAACTATCCGCAAGTGTCACAAGTTGGGCCTTTATAAAATTCAATTGTAGGGAGTGCTGCAAAATGACTAGTCTTTACATTTTTAACTCTCCTTCTCCCGCTGATTTTAAAGTTTGTTTAAAGACGAATTCAACTATATATAAAGTTGATTTATACAAATGCACTTTTTGAAAAAGTCTTCTTTATTATTGTTCTATTACTATACGTATACTTTTAATATATTTCTACTTTTATTGTTTTTTTTGTTAATAAAAGTTTATTGTTAATATAAAGTCCTCATATTTTATATGTATCTCTGGAATGAAATTAATTCCAATAAAGACACCGAATGACTTGCTGGTACACTGAGAAAAAATATGTTGTGTTAATTTGACGAAATGCGTTCAACTGATTACCATTTTTTATTTAAAATATTTAAGTGTTTAAGTCAAATTACGTCATGTTGGTTTAATATGTCGTATTTCATTTAAATACTTAAATGTCATTTGAAACTAATGCGATATTTGCGGTGGTATTGTTATAATCGCTTCCTATTGCGTCAATGCATTTATTAATTTAAATATTTAAATTATAATATTATTACTACATTATAATACTATTACTAAATTATATCATCACACACTACGCATTATTCTAATTAACTTATTTATCATTTCAAATAAACTTTAATATCTAACTAATATTTGATTTATCTAGTTGACTTTTTTCACTATTTTAATAATTACTATTATGTAAAAATAATCCAATGAGAGCACGTACAGGAAATATATGTTCTTTACTTTTATGTATATTATAACATAGCTCAAAGCTCATCAAAATTGATAAGAAAAAACACTTGAGTCCGTTTTCTTATCAGAAAATACGATTTACATTCACATAATATTTCTCTCTTATTTAAAAAATATATTTATGCCTTATTTTGTATGTTCAGAATTATATGTACCCATACAGATGATTCGTAAACGTAAATCAATACTTTATATAGTAGTAACAAACACATTGAATTTCTTTCTTTCTGCTATTTTGTATATTAATGTTATTTCATATTACAGGATAACTTGTCCAAAGCAATTATCGCTGATAAAATTATTAAAGGGAGATAGAAAATGGAAGAGACAAATGACTGTATTCGGTGGATAGAGCAGACAGAAATTACGAATAATAGCAAGTTGGTTCGGATACAACATCACAATACGCAGGATACGATGGAGGAAATTATATTAAATCGAAAAAATCAAAACAACAATAGCATCGATACATACATAGAAGATGCAATCAAAAACGAATATTATGAACTCGCAGAGGCAAGAAACGCCGTTAAATACATCGAACATTTTGTGAAACAGATGAAGCACATTGTCGATCAGAATCCCGCGAAACCGAAGGATTATGATAAATGGACGGACAAAGAACAATATGAACACATAATAAGTAACATGAAAATATATGTGCCAAGTATACCAGACTCCTTATTATTCTTCATACCGGCCGCACAGTATCGGGGAGATTGCGGTCGAAATTCGACGGACAAACCGCTTTGGTTGGACATAAAAAAGTTCCAGAGAGGTCAAAAGTTCGCGCGAGATCACATTACCTCGATCCTTTTAGCTAACTTGTTATCGCTTTTCGAGATATTCGCTTTCACGGATGGTTTAAAACCGATTATCTTCAGCCGACAATCTCACACGCCGTATTTAGCATTCAAGAGGTACGCAATGATTTCGGCAAAATCTCTTAAGCCGCTATTTATAAAACAGCGTTTTTGCTAAGGAACTCAGAAGAAATTCGTATTGAGACAGATAAATCGATAGATAATTCTTGAGAGTCAATTTAATGGTCATAACTTTACACATTTGCAATTGCGATTTAAGCGAGAAACTTACACTGTAAAAAAATTTTGTAAAATTACAGGTAATTTTGAGACCCACTATAATAGGTGTAAATTTCCACACATTTTTAATTTGTGTAATTGTAATACAAAATTACTTTTTCCTTCCGTACTGCAATTTTGTAAAATTACAACCATTATATTGTATAATTCCAACTATTAGTGGGTCTCAAAATCACCCATAAATAGTTGTAATTTTACAAAATTTTTTTACAGTGTAGCCTAAATCTTCTTTTTCGCAATTCGGTAGTTGTCTTAAGTCAAATCAAGTCTTGAAAAAAAAAAAAAAAATAATAATAATACGTATATGAATTAATAGACCTTGATATTTATCAATCGGATCTTGAATCGGAAAAAATTAAACAAAGGAAGGAATTGTATCTTTGCAAATACTTTGCTCGATTCTGAATCAAATATTATCGTTTTATAGCAGTATAAGATAAATAATAGAAATATCAATACTAGAAAATAAAATAAATAATAGGAAATCTAGTATATGACAGTGCTCTGCGAACGTTATATTAAAAGAAGTAATGTAAAATTGTTGCTTCAAAATTCAAATAATTCGATGAGATGTAAAGCTCACAAAGCAATAAATAATTTGGTGTGAAACAGATTCTCTTATGTAATCAGTTTTTCTTCGCCGTATTTAAAATATCTTAAGAAAAATGTCGTAACTGAGCTCTCACACAATATTGACACATAATTTACATTTCTCATATCAATAATACATTCTGCGCGAAAGAAACAGCACATGAATATAAATTGATTAGTGAAGACAATTTATTTGACATGTATGCCATTAAAATTTATAAATTATATTAATTGTCTTGTAAAACATAACTATAATTCTAGATCACACGATTACAATTCCAGAATTTAAAATTCATTACGAGTTTATAGTAATTAATATATTAATTAATTCTACTAGAATTAAGCGCAATAAACATTTTTTCATACTCATATAGCGGCATTTTTCGATGATTAAGCAACAGTTGAAAATCAGATTCGATCAGATGCTACATCCAGCATCACGATGAGTTATAAGTTATTTATTTCTCAATAAATTTCCGATTATTAGGTACTTGTCCACAGCTTGCCGTATAAAAAATTGGATGATGGATGATCCTTGGACCGTGGGCACGCAACCTTACAAGGACGTGCAAACTGTGCGTAGAATGCACCGTGCGATACGATTGAAACTTTGCGAGCGCGACAACGAGGAGATCGACACGGCCACTAAAATTTCGAATCCATGTTGTCCGGGCAGAGAAGCGATTTTAGAAGACTTTTCTTCCTGTCCATACCCGACCGTCGAAAACGGTTGTTTACATCTACTGATCAAACCGAAAGGATTGAATCAAGCTGATATGGGAGCCACGCAATTCGCTTTTGTCGGGATGATTCTGCTGCACCCCAACGAGCTCGGAATTGACGCTAGCGATGAAGATTTGGAAGCTTTTTGCCACACATGGAGAGGCATAGGATACCTTCTTGGTATAGAGGATGAGTAAGTACCGTAAATATTCAATTCCCTCATTATATCGCGCGACGAAAATAGTGGTAATTAAATCTGCGACGTCTAATAATAATTAAGGCTGTTTACGGTAGTAAATTTGATCGATGACGATAACGTTTTTTTATTCTTCTTCCTTTAATTTTATCTTGATAAATTTATGATATATTTAAACGTTAATCTGATTTTATCCAATGCATAATTTCACTTCCGTCTTGATTTTCATTCATACGTTCTGTACGTATGACAAACTTTTTCATCACTCGAGTGTTTTCCTTACTTTGTTATCGTCACATTGGAATTCTTAAATTTAATGACAAAATAAATGTTTTAGATATAATTTCTGCCGCGGCAATCTGCAGGAAATAAAGCAAAGATCGCGCGACTTCGTCGATGTTTGGGTGAGACCCTACTTGCGGCAAGTAACGCCCGAATGGGAACACATGTTGAGATGCGTTGCGGAAGGTGAACGTTATTATATTAGTCGTTTCACATTCGAGACGTTACTACTGTTCGTCACCAATTTATTGAACATTGATATGCCGCGCGTACGACATACGCTTACTTATTTCGAACGATTTTCTCTTACCATTCAACGGTGAGTATCGCAAGCCAGATTGAGATAAACAGACGAATGCACAAGTATCCTCGGTAATCTACTGAAAGTTGAGAAACTGATTATATCATTGTCCAAACAAACTTTACGTTTCAAGAACTGTTTCTTGTAAGTGTAAATAATCAAAGATAAAATATTTCCGAAATTTTATTTAATTGACTGATCTAACATGCATCAAGGTTCAAATGTTTGAAAAATTATGCAATAGGCGATCGCGCAATGCATTATATCAAGTCCAATTTATAGGATATAGAATAACCGTAAAGAATTAAAGTGTGAATAAGAAATTTTATTGTATATTTAATATTACTCATCTTATTTACACCCAGTTTTAATAATTATAATCATTTCTTTCTATAATTTCAGCTTCATGTTTCGCTATGCCATGAAATTACGATTCGTACGAGAGTATATAAACAAGAAAGTTTGTAAGGTCCTCGATAAAGCAGTCGAATATGGACCGGAAAAACACAAGTTACTCAAGAACAGATCTGAAAAGGCTTTAGACAAGGGTCGATAGCATTTATATAATGGAGCATGAAGCTTTGCATCACTTGGGCATTAATAAAGTCAATATTAATAAACATTAATGAGAATTAATAGGCATTAACGGACAATAGTAGATATTAAGTATACATAATATTAAAGGTCTGTTATTAGATCGTATTACGAAAGATTAAAAAAGATTTCCGACACGCTAGAGTACGAAATAGCGCCATATAATATAAACTTTCATATATATGTGTACATATATATATATTTTTTCAATCAATAAATATAAATGATCAGTTTGATATATTCTTTCTTGAAATATTTTATAGCAATCATGATATTTAAATATCGCGGTATTTGGAATACAATTTATTTAATAATAAAACGTTCTTTTACTGATATCTTTCTGGACCAGCGGCCGTAAATAAAAAAAAGTAAATTAAAAGTAGATTCAGACTTACTTCAATATTTTAAAGACTTATTACTTACGTTTTAAGATATTTGTGAACTTTTGATCCGATTAAATATCTTAATAAAAGCAATCAATTTATACGCAATATACGCATTTTCTTTACAGATAAGATATTTTACGCAAGTTGGGTCATTATTTACGTGCTCTTCAATTTATCTTCAACTTTGCTTCAGAGATATTACTTCGCAAATTTCTTCTTATTAAATCAATTGCATTCTAAATAGCGATATTTAGTTATTATGCACAGTTATTATATGAAATCTGTAAAGAAATAATAAAATATTGTAAACGTACAGCGTGCGCCGCATCAAGTCATATTTTAGAGCACTTATCTATTAACATCAAATTGCTCTCATTTAAAACTATTCTCTCTCTCTCTCTCTCTCTCTCTCTCATCTCCTTATTTTCGTTAGCTTGTTCTGAAAGATGCAATAATAAGTCATCAAACACGTAATACCAATATTATTCGTCTAGATATATATATAAATAACAATGCATAAATTTGTTATATGTATAATAACACCACTGATAATGAGATAAGTATATAATTACTAATGGAATCAATAGTAATAAAAAGAAGCGGGATTTTCCGACCGATTCAAATAATTAATTAAACTCGAATCTTAAACTGTTGTAAAAGGTTACAGTTCTTTCAAGCTGTTTAAGTTTAAGATGTACGTGTACGTAAAGATAGCTATTCAAATTCAAAGATACTTTTGAAAGAGCCTTACTCTTTTATGATAACGGTTTGAGATTCGAGTTTGAATTGTTCAGAAAATTCTGCGCATTTCTGTTCATTACTAACGACTTCATTAATATTTATACATTTCGATGAATAAGCGCATTTGGTATTGCGTTTGATAAAGTCGCTCGCAATACCAAATGCGTTTATTCATCTGAATGTATAAATATTAATGAAGTCATTAGTAATGAAGAAAAATGCGCAGAATTTTCTGAACAATTCAAACTCAAATTTTAAACCGTTATCATAAAAGAGTAAGGCTCTTTCAAAAGTATCTTTGAATTTAAATAGCTATCTTTACGTACACGTACAGCTGCATATGCAGAACATAATACTGTCCAGATCAATTAGCATCCAGCCATTGATTTATACATAACATGCTTTATATTAAATGCTCATTTATCTAGACAGTGTTATGTTCTGCGTATGCAGTTTTGATATTTGGTTTGTGACAAGCCTTAGATAAGGTAAAAAAATAAAAACAGGCGATATGTATTTATGTAATATAAGAAAAAGTAGCAACAAATTCGCAATAAACAATTCCGTCAAAACAATCATAATCTTTTATGTCGTATTTTTGTATCTTTATTGCAAATAGCAAAAAAAGGTGATCTTATTCACTTCAGTTATTATATATTCCAGCTAATATTTCAGCGGTGTTCTCAGTTGACTGTGAAACAAAATTTATATTTACAAATATGTAATGCATTAAACGTTATTAAAACAAATAAAAAAAGATTATAATGAGGAATAGGACCAATATACGAGCATTAATCGATGTTGTAACAAATTTAAATTATATCCAGATTTATTGAATTATTTACGTTTCGTATCGTACTCGGACTTTATCAGAATTGTCAATTAAGCGAATAATTAATCACTAACATATATAGGGGTCAAAACGCAATTAATTAAACATGGAAACGTATCGCAATCACAAAGTCAAAAACTTAACATTATAGAACGCTTTCTTCTCAAGTCAGTCATGAGCCAATTAAATTTCCGTTTTATTGAGTACCTATATCGTCGTCCCGTGGAGACCCATGCAAGTCCACAATTTTGAAAGGTACCATACATTTCTGGACCATCTTAGTGGCAACTGGATAAATAAGATGATTTAGTATCGACTCAATAACATTATAAACCGAGACTTACATAAGTGTTCAGAGATGACGAGAACCATGCCAGGCAATTATACTGGTCGTCTCTCTCGTCATCTCTGAACACTTATGTAAGTCTCGGTTTATAATGTTATTGAGTCGATACTAAATCATCTTATTTATCCAGTTGCCAGTAAGATGGTCCAGACATGTATGGTACCATTCAAAATTGTGGACTTGCATGGGTCTCCACAGGACGACGATATAGGTACTCAATAAAACGGAAATTTAATTGGAGCATGACTGACTTGAGAAGAAAGCGTTCTATAATATTAAGTTTTTGACTTTGTGATTGCGGTACGTTTCCATGTTTAATTAATTGCGTTTTGACCCCTATATATGTTAGTAATTAATTATTCGCTTAATTGACAATTCTGATGAAGTCCGAGTACGGTACGAAACGTAAATAATTCAATAAATCTGGATATAATTTAAATTTGTTGTAACATCGATTAATGCTCGTATATTGGTCCTATTCCTCATTAAAGACTTTGCTTCAAACGAGCGGAAAATAATATTTTTATTGAAAAAAAGATTGTCTCGTGGTATGAAGAAGATGAGAAGATAAATAGAGATAGAGTGGGGTATCCATGTAGCATTGTTATGCAATTACAGTGGATGCACATTTACACGTACAAATCTTAATACACGAGTACACGCAACAGTCTCCTTGTCAATCGTGTGCTATTAGGCTATTGCTTGAAGCTAAAAAACGACGCTCATTCGGAACTATTTCTTTAATGAATTTTTATCAATTCATACGATTATTCGTCACTAAATCAAGTTAAAAAACAAAAATGCTATTAAATTAAGAAGTGCACTTCTGAGATATTAACAAAAAATATCGTTTTCCATTGTCTTTGGAATATCTAGAAAACGACGCAAAATACGAAAAAATACAAGAAAACTTTTTTGTACGAAATAAAATTTTTCATCGAATACGTCCATAAAAAATTTTTTTACTTTTTACGATATCGGAAACTCAAGAAATAAGATTAAAACGGAATTAAAAAATAGCGAAAATTTGGGAAAAAAGATTTTTTTCACATTTTTGCGTACAACTTTTTTTCTAGCAGTCTAAGCAATTTTTTCATTCTGATATTTGATAATATTTTTTACGTTATCCCGAATATCAGGATTTTATCGGCTTTATTTATGCCCTCAGTGGATCCGATACCACTTCTTCTTTCTATAATGTGGAAAAAACAAAATTTGTGAAATTTATATTAAAAAATATTATTTATTTGCGAGAAGACATAACAGTTTTTTTTAGTTAAAAATGCTTGTGAAGAAGCAATAGGTACAGCATCTGAAAAAATTATTGCTATTTTATACGAAGCCAAAACTAACGACACTGTTTAGCTAAGTGTCGCTTCATATGCTTTGCGAAACAGTCTAAAAAGTCGACGTCCACGCCATCGTGTCTGCTTCCAACTGCTGATGCCGTAAGATTACATGGAAAAAGAGTATATTATCAAATACAACAGTGGTACGAACAACTTACTAATATCTCAGAAGTGCACCCCTTAATTTAATAGCATTTGCGTTTTTTAACTGAATGACAATTTTTTTATAAACATTCTGTTTAAATTTCAAGTCATTCAGATAAAAATTGACCGAGATATGCGAGCGCCCAGCTTTTTTTGCGGAGGTATACGGCACCACACGCTGAAGGCGCAAATATTAATATTTTTTTTTACAATATATTTAATTATGTACTTTAAAGAAATGACAAACCAATTTGATTAAATTATTATTATTTTTTGCGAAAAAAAATTCATGAAAATAGCATTTTTTTCCGGCCGTCACTGTGGTTTCCCCCCTTGAGTCGCTATACGAAAAGCACACAGTTTCTCGCGTGCTATCACTATATCATTACGTGCCGAGAGTTGGCGGCGTAAAGATGACGGGCAGAAACGATGCGCTTAAAAAGGACGACGAAGATCGCGAGTGCACTTTGAATGACGTGACGGAAGTACGGTCAAACGGAAATTCGGATGAAGACGAGTACGTGAAGCTGTTGCAGAATACATTCGACCGGAGCTACTTTCCGAGTGACTTCGACGAGTGGACAGTGAGCGAAAAATATAGCTGGATAAATAAGAATCTCTCCAAATTCTATCCGAACGTGCCGGAATCCTTATTGGAATTCATCCCGGCTTCCTTCTGTCATGGGGACTGCGGTCGATCGCCGGTGGAGAAACCCGAATGGCTCGACATGGATAAGTACCGCAGGGGGCAGAAATTCGTGCAGGATTACTTCGGCGGAATTACCATAGCCATGGTGTTGGCGCTCTTGCCCGCTTTTTCCTTCGAAAGTAATCTAAATCCAATTATCCTCCATGACCGCGCTCACACGCCGTTTTTGGGATTCAAAAGGTATATATGGTCATTCTATCGCTGTTTCTTATGAGATAGAGTGTTCGAAAGTCGTTGCAAATAGTCGCAAAATTATACAATTGCCATCTATTTGCTGTTATCTACTAGTTCGTCAATAGATGATTATATCTCTTATTTCTGAAATATCGTTTTGTAACCGTTGCTTTTATTTTCTTTCGCAAACATTATCTACTTCTCCCCTTTTATCGCCTTTGTTCTTAATTTTTCGAATCTGGATCTATCATTAATTTTATTCAATTCTCATTAATTTCGAAGATACTTGTCGACCATGCGCCGGATGATGAATTGGTTCGCCGGGGAACCGTGGGTCAAGGGAACACTCGCGTTCAAAGACATGGAAGTTGTACGCAAAATGCACGTGAGAATGAGAGCAAAGCTATCTCAGTTTGACGATCATAAAATCGACGACGCGTCCAAATTCGCGAATCCATGGTGCCCGGATCGTGAATTGCTTTTGAAAGATTTCGCCGAGGGGTGTCCGTTCGAGAGGATCGGGCAACGTCCTTACAAGATGTTCGTCGATTTGCCATTCAAGCGCAAATATATAAACAACGCCGACATGGCGATGATTCAATGCTGCTTCATAGGCTTCGTTTTAATTTATCCGCAAGACTTCGGAGCGCACGATGTAACCGACGAGGATATGGAGGCCTTTTGCCACATCTGGAGATGTTACGGATATTATCTCGGAATGGAAGAGAAGTACGTGCCGAAACTCCTTTTGGATTTTCCATCCCCGATGGAAAATAAAGCACGTGTATCCAGGAAGTATTTTTAATTTTTATGTGTCACTAATTAGCTTCATTTGCTTGTCAGATACAACTTTTGCCGTGGGAGCTTGAAGGAGATAAAACAACGTTTGCAGGATTTCTATCAATATTGGACGATACCTAATTTGAAGGAAGTGACACCCGAATGGGAACACATGACGAGATGCGTCATCGAGCCGTTTAATTATTTCCCCTTTATGTATATGTCTTACAGGTCCGCGATATTACTTATCACGGATGTATTTGGCATAAACATGCCGCGTTTACACGCGTCTCTCAGTTATTTAGACTGGATCAGTTATAAGCTTTGGAAGTAAGTATAGCTGTTATTAATCATCACGACACGCAAGTTATTCAGCATAAAAACCAGTTTAATTAAAAACTGCTGTACTTGCGTCATTCCAGATTTGTGCTGCGTCATGTTTTGAAGCTTTCGGGCGTAAGATCATTGTTTAATAAGGTGTTACTGAGCCTATTGAATCAAATGGCGAACTGTAGCTCGGAAAAAGAAGCGCAACTTCACATGCGATCTAAGAAGACAACGCCGGATTTTTCTGTCACTCTTTAATAGTAAAATAGTAAAGTTTTTCTTAGGTATATATTAGTTTATTTTGTAAAAATAATCTAATTAATTAATTTTCCTCATATTTTGTATATTTCCCAGATATATATAAAAAATATATAATATATATATATATATAAACGCAAATATTATATATATATAGTTTACATATTTTATAGTTAATATATAAACATAACGAAATGCACGGGTGGATAAAATTAGAAATCAAATATTAAGAAATAATATTTTTGTAATATTCTTATTGTCGTAATAAAAAAAATGTAGACCTATTCAAATTGACAGGCCAGTATGTTGCACATTTTGACAAAAGTATATCTTGTGCTATATATAAATCGCAAGACAAAGAGTTAATAAATTCCTTCTGAAAGTGTATACAATTATTATTAAATTATTAAATACGTTTTTCACTGTATTACTTTTGTACATCCCGATAAATACGGCAAGGTGGAAACAAAACAATATGCGTCGCCTCGCCGTGTCGCTTTCTGCGCCCAAAAGTCAGACCAAAAAAAGATTAGTTTAAATAAACTTTTATATGTAAAAAAGCACATTCAGGTTGATAAGATTAGAATTCCTTAGGAACTCTAGATAAGATAAGCAGTGTTGCGAGTAGCGAGAGATGGTTGCAGCAATCGAAACAAGGACAGATGCCTCTCATCGTTAGACAGATATATATAAATATATATTTAATATATAATATATATATATTTAATTATTATAATATGTATATAAATATATTAAAATTTGTAATGACACCAGAGAAGCCGGATGTTTTATTTCTGAAAATCTAAATCACAAAATATCTTCATTTATAAATTCATTTATAATTGTAACTCCCTAACCTAAATTTCCCGGCGGACATAATAGAATTTCACGGGAGGGGCCGTAGGTTGAGAACCCTTGCTTCAAGCGATTCTGCTCGCTTGTAATTGAGGTAATTGATCGCTCATCATGTTAATCGCAGCTCGATGAAGGTCGTTCTCTTCGTAACGCGAAGTAAAATAATTCATACTTAGCTTGGCGAGGATGCGTCGCGGAGCGGCCGAGCGTTCATTCGCGCATTTCGCGCCGCTGAATCGCGCTTATCGTCCGATCGTCCATTCGCTCACATTCGCTTGATTCGCTCCTCGATTGGTCCCTCCGCGCGCAATATGTATCTATACACGCACGGCGGCGAAATGCGCGCGCCGTGCGCTGTGCGCACGTCAATGTCGTCAATGATGACCAATGATCTCTGTGGCGTGAAGGCGAGGTCACGTCCTTTTCCTCGCGGCCGCAAGTAAACAAGGGCTCGAGTTCGAGCCTTCGCGGAACTTCGGAGGACGAGGAGGATATGGACACGTAGACGCGCGAAATTTTTCGCGTGTGAGATGCGCGAGAGCTCCGGGTCGCGCGCGACGACGACGCGGTGGTAAAGAGCGAGAGAGCGGGGCACCCGACACCCGAAGACGCTTCGTCGCGATGCCGCCGAGCCGTCTGGACGCGGTCTACCGGAGCATCCTGCTCACCAAGTTCTTCACCAAGGGCTGGGGCAATCCGCAAAATCTGCGAAGGTGAGTGTGGCTAACCTGGTCTTAACCTGAGCGCGCCCGACGTCACTTGCTGATCACTTCACGCCCCTGATTGACCGCGGGTAGATTTCCACTTGTTATCTTTGCGTAGGTATACCTATCTATAAATCACTTGTCGAACAATAATAGATGGGTGGTGTGACTCAGCGCTATTTATGTCCATTTCTACCAATGTAGATCAACTTTAATCTCGGTTTAACTCACATTTTATTTTTTCTAATTCTAGAAAAAAGGTTAAAAATTAAGTTAAACCGAGATTAAAGTTAATCTATAGATAGAGACTTTGTTCTGAAAGATAATAAATTAACTTAGGTAGATGTAATTTGGAGCAGATGTTTATGCCTCCAATTCATTTTTAACCCAATGTAGATACTTTTCACTCAAAATTTCTTACTTTATAAAGTTATGTTTTGTAGTAATACTTTTCTCGTTTAATATCGGACATTTATGTTTATAGTATCTCTAACCATCTAAATCCCAATATGTAGTATCTAAATATCTAAATAATATTGTTTCAGAATCTTTGAATTCAGGAAAGTTATGGCAAATCGGGAAGCATGCTACAATATGATACCACTCGATTACCCGATAGAGATAACAAAGGTATTTCATACTTTTCTGATAATGTAGTTATCTCTACCGTTATCAGAAATAATATGTGTGTTTCTCCTTAGGATGAAATTTGGTCAGACTGTCATATAATTGAAGGTCAATTTGAGTCGCCTTTCGAGAAGCATCTCCCTGGAATAATGCCAGATAAGACCAAGACGGCTTACTTTCAGATGGTCCTACCACCTAAATGGAGTTCCCATAAGATAAAACCGATTTGTTTACATCTTGCGGGAACGGGCGATCACGTATGTAGCGTTACTGCTTACTTTTTTTTCATCGTACCATTAATCGCCTTTCAAAGTATACGATATCTCTATGCCTACCAAGATATTTACTTATATTTTACTTATTAACTAGTTTTTTTGGCGACGTAGAAATCTTATCGCTAAACCGCTACTCAAGGAATCTGGGATAGCATCGATACTGTTGGAGAATCCGTTTTACGGACTGAGAAAGCCAGATGATCAAATGTAAGAACTCTTAATTGGAAGGTTTGTAGAGTACAGAGTTACGTAATCGGCTAAGATTAGTTTTTCTTTACCGCACTCTTCCCTCCTTGCCGTTTTTAGACGTTCCAGTTTGCACAACGTGTGCGACATTTTTATTATGGGAGGCTGCCTGATAATGGAATCGATCGTTTTGTTAAATTGGTGCGAACGACATGGATTTAGTCCGTTGGCTCTCACTGGATTGTCGATGGGTGGACATGTTAGTTTAAAAAAAAAAAAACACAAGAACTCTAAAATAGAAGTAAGCTTGTCGCGTTATGTGCATCTAAATATCTTGTTCTTTTCAGATGGCATCGTTAGCAGCTACCAATTGGCCGAAGCCAATCTCATTAGTACCTTGTCTGTCATGGTCAACTGCCTCACCTGTATTTACAGAAGGAGTAATGAGCGCTTCGATCAATTGGGCACTTTTGGAAATGCAATATTTTTCGGACAAAGTATATCAAGATGATCTCGCAAAAATGGTGAAAATTATCGATCACGATGTAAGTACGATTTTTGTAATTCTGTTAATAGATTGTCTCTCAAACCTTTATTTCTCATCGAATATACTTTCAGGATGCTTTTTTAGCCGGCCAACATTTCGCGAAGCATTTTCCCGCGAGCTTGAAGAGAGTAGATAAGTTAAGAAAGGAGTCTAACGAAAATAACGGAGACAATAATACCACGGGTGATGCAATTAGTACAAATTCTATCAATAATCGTAGTGACATTAATGTTACCACCGAGAACGAGTCCAAAAATAATAGCAATCAATTACACCATCAGATTGCAGAAGAGAAGGCGGCAGCCAAAATATTTCCCTTAAATCTGATTTCCAACAGATTTAAATCTAAGGATCCCAATGCTCTCAAAGGTAGATATCAGTCTTGTGTAATTAACTTGTGTCTATACGATTCATTATCTTAACGTAGTTTGTGAAAGGAAAACGTCAAACGTATATACATCTCAGGTCTCATTTCCTTGTGATGAAATTAAACGAGTTCAAATGTTTATTCAGATGTGTTTGTTATCCGTTAGCCCCTTGCGTTTGATGATCCTAGGCAGCATGTAAGCATGGTTTTTATCCGATTTTTGTCTTTCCTGCAACAGGGGTGTGCTTGTTACCAGTACCGAAGCATCCGCTGTTTTCAGACAACAAATGGCGCGAGCACGAAGCGTTGCAATTTATGCGCGGCATAATGGATGAGTGTACGCATTTGAAAAATTTCGAGGTACCGGTTGACACTGAATTGATCATCGCCGTCTGTGCCAAGGATGACGCTTACGTACCGCGAGATAGTTGCATGAGTCTGGAAACTATCTGGCCGGGAGTTGAGGTTCGTTACATCGACGCTGGACATGTCAGCGCGTATCTTCTTCACCAGAAAGTCTTCAGGTATTGCAAAATTTATTACAATTTTCTATGCTTTCGCCTCTTTCTCTCAATATAGAAAAATTTCACGGGCACGTATATTCTATTTCAGATCCACAATAGCGGAATGTATCCAACGATCTCTGAAGAAGTATCCTGTGGAGGTCAGTTGATGATTGCAAATTGTACTACAATTGTACATTATCTCAGGATTGTCCTAAATTTGATTAGATAACGGGAATATTTTCTCCGAGTTTGTGATCGACTACATCGTTCTACGCTTAAGGATCACGGTTGTGCGCAAACGTAATCTATTTTTAAATCAATATTTTTGAATTTTTAAACTATCAGCTACAAAAGAGTACGATTGTTCAAGTCAATTTAATCGAGTATAATAATAATTGATGTCATTAGTACATAGAATGAGTTAGTTGCCAATAAAAAAATTGTTCCTACTTTAAAACAATAATATACATGTGACACAATAGACACAATAGTCTTGACACGCATGTACACGCGTTCGGAGTATTCCATTTTAATTCAAGAAATCAAATGACTCGTAAAAACGGAAAAATGATCAAACAAATTGCTCAGTTTTCAGGAAGACATAAAGAGGTGATTTTGAACTTGACTATTAGCCACTTTTTTTTTATTTAAGTAAAACGATATTTTTTACAATTTCTTAGGATATTTTTACATGTATAATATCAAGGAAAATTATAGACTATGAAAAAATTTATATGGTTTTATTTTAAGAGAAGTGAACTATATAGCACCTTGAAGATCAAAAGACCTAAAATCACCATTTCATGGTAAATTTTCTCAAAACCAAATAACTTAAGTCCATTCGAATTAAAATTGGACACTCTGCACATCTATATGTAAATATATACACAAATCTACACAATTATATAGATTTTCAACGAACTACATTTTTCTGTTGCTGTTTGTAAATTACCGAAACTCAATCTTTATATTAACATTGTATAGTTAAAAGATACTAATATTGAAAGATACTATATACTCAATATATTTTGTATGTTATGTAATTGTATATGCAATAATAAATTACATGTGTATGTATGTATGTAGTAATGTTCTTAAAATACGTACAAAGTAACAGTAGAATTAATTGTATTATCCTTTTTAAATTTCGCGCTACAAAGGCTGCATTCGGGGAGCGCGCTATTATCGCTATTGCATCATTTTATCTTTATCGCTCCTCAAGTGTAGAACAAAGATAGAATAAGCAAATAGCGCGCTCCCCGAACGCAGCCAAAAAAGACGATTTACGAAATGGAGTTGTCGTCGAGCGCTCGAGAAAGTTCTTCAAAAAAAAAAAAAAAAGCTTCCGCTCTCCAATTTCCGTTTTTCCGGAAAAGCGAGGGACACGATTGGCCCGGCGGCGTTCGGCGTGGTCAACTCTTTTCCACGTGGACGGGCACGCTCGACGCGTTTTCGAAATTCGAAAACGCGCCGGCGGAAGCGTGGCGCGCCACCTGGCGTCCGTACGGCGTGATCGATCAAACCGGAAGCCGGTCGGCCCGCTCGTGTTCAGAGGCCTCGCCAGCGTTGACCACATGTGTCTCGCGTATCGTTTTCCCGTGGAAAGATCTCCGCCGAAAATGCGTCGCGTTTACGTAATCCGCGGTAACGCGATGCCACGCCGGTACTGGTAGGCACGCGGGCAACGGTGCGGGAAGAGTTGGCGCGATCGTGGTGTCGGGGTAAGTGCTGTCGCGCAGTTAACGCGGGGCCGCGAGCCGAGAAGTGGAGAAAAAAAGTCTACCCTCGCCGAGAGGAGATACACGCGAGAGTTCGACCTGCGCGGGGGTTGCGCGCAAGTTCCTCGCGAGAGGCGCGTATGGTGGCACGTTCCGGGGTGCCCTCCGACGACCGTCCGCGGGCTCGTGAGTAGCCCCCCTTTCTCCCTCCCCTCACCCCGCGTGATCCGTGATCCGCGGCGCCGTTCAGACCGCACCGCATCCGCGCGCGCGAGGATACGTAAAGCCGGGCCGGGCGGACGCGGCGGCGGCGGCGACGGTGGCGGTGGCGGTGGCGGTGGTTCACGCCGAAAGTGCCGAGTCACAGCGCGCGCACGCTTCGTCCTAACCCGCACCCGGGGGGAGCACGAGGTTGCGGCGTCACCGGCGATCGTCGCGACGACCGGGCGACGTGGGTGCTGCGCGTCGGCACGTAGGTGTTAGGTGTTACATCTGCTTTGTCCGCGGGACCGCGTGCGCCACGCGCATCCTTGTCGGGGAACGGAAGACTGCCTCCACCTCGCTCGGGTGACGTGTGCCGGGTCGCGGAAGCGGACCCCCGTTGCGCTTTCCGCGCCGCCGAGACTGCCGAGACGGAATTTCCCTCTTCAGCACGAAGAAGAGCATGTGAGGTGCGAGGACGCGCGCTAGGTTAGTTTCGCCCCCCGTCCCGTGAATCGTTCGCGAGTCGGTCCTCGTCGGCGAACGCCCGCTACCCCGTTCCCTCCAAGCCGAGAGGATCGCCGAGTGTCGCTCGAGGGAGCTTCCGCGAGAAGCGGCATCGAGGAGAATTCGTGGACCGCGCGGCGTGGTACGCCCGACCTCGTGCACGGGTCCCTCGGCGAACCTCGTGTTTTTATCCCCAGTCCCCCCCGTTTGTACGACGTCGTGCGCCGCAAGATGGCGGCGAAGCTTGCCAGCCAAGGTGGCGCTCGGAGCGGCGAGCGGCAGGAGGCGGGGCCCTGCCAGTCCTACGCCAGTGTGCTGAATCCGAAAGGTGCCTCGCAAACTCGGGCGAGCTCGTTCAAGAGCAACAACAAGGAGAACATAGACGATCAAGTGACAGTGTCGCAGCAGCAACTCCAGCAGCAACAGCTGCAGCAAAACTCGCAGCAGCACCAGCAACAGCAGCATCAGCATCAGACGGCGACAAATGCCAAGGACAGAATAGTGCCGGGCGTGAAGGGCGGTAAGTCCTATCAGAGATTCACCCGGTGTCCGCAACCTGTCGCGGAGAAGCGCGATCGCCACGGGAGCCCGTCGAGCATGCCGGTCGCGCACGTCGACGTCGTTCACGGATCGGCGTCGGCGTCGGCGTCGGGATCGGTGTCGTCGCGCGAGGACGAGAACGGCGGCCAGCGCGACGCCGAGCGGCTGAACAACGGCGGCGTCGGCAACGACGGCGAGTTCCAGACGGTCGCCACAAAGGGCGCCCGGCGTAAGGAGAAGATGCGCGAGCAGTATCGCGAGAGCTCCCATCGGGAGCGTCACCGGTTACGTGAGAACAACAACCGCCATCAGCCACCACGTGGTGCTGCCAGTGGCGTCGGGGGCGGAGGCGCCGGTAGACGCGGCAGCGACGAGAGGTCGCACAGAGAGCGCGCCGACCGCAATGGCGTCCTCGACCACGGCCCGAGAGAGGCCCATCATCACAGGGACGAGCTGGGCGCAGCCGAGGCGGAGGCGCACGCGGCGTCCCAGCAACCGCACCCGCCGGTCAAGTACGTCGAGGCCCCCTTGCCCGCGGTGAACCCCTGGACGAGAAACCGAGTGACGCCGGCGCCACAAACCGCCAAGACTGTACCCCCGCTGCAGCCGCAGCCTCAGCTTCAGCCTCAGCCTCAGCCACAGCCACAGCCACAGCCACAGTTACAGCCACAACCGCAGACGCAACCGCCCGACGTCCTAGCGGCATCCACGTGTGCTGACAAGCAGAGCGATAGAGAGAGGAGAGTGTCGCAACCACAGCCGCAGCAGCAGCCGCAACAGCATCAGCAACAGCAACAGCAGCAGAAGCACCAGCCACAACAGCAGCAGCAACAAGGTGCAATTGGTGAGTTGGAGTCTCAATCCTTGTTGATAAGTTTGTCTAATTAATGTCTAATCAATTTTAGAAATATGTATTGTAGAGACAAATTGTTAGATATATATATATATATGTATAATAATATTTTTCATATATTCTATATAACTGAAATTTATATATTGATCTTTTACTTGTCAATTGTATTAATTAAATTTATTTTATTTATTATAATTTTTCAGAAGAAAGTTCATTCATTAATACAGAAAAGAGAAATATAGACACAAAGGAAATTTTGTAAATTTTTTCTTTTAGTTCAAAACTGTAGGTAAGAATCTTGTTCGACCCCATGACGAGAATCTTCGAGAATGCTAAATTGTTAAGCGATTAATTTTACGCGTGGCACCTGTCACGGAACGCTCGTTATAGGGCGTTTTGCATCGTTAGAGATGCATCACGTGCTGACCTCGGCGTTTTTTCGGCAGGGATAAACTGCGCCGTCGATGAATAAAGCTCCGGCGAACTCTACCGCGCGCGGCCTTGCGCTTAGCCCCGATTGCGCGAAATAAGCCTTATCGCCTTTCTTCAAACTTTCCGATATTGTTAGCTGTTACCGCGGGAGCGATAACGATTACATAATTATTAACTTGCGCGCGATCTCATTTTATTAACGTGCCACTTTACGCTGAATCAGTCTCCGCTGAAATTCGTGAGGTCGTGTCGAAATATCTGATTTCACGGAATATTGCCTATTAATAGATTATAATATGCATGAGTATGCATGACAGTCGTAGAATGACTTTTTTCTCCTTTCCCCCCCCCCCCTCGCTCTTTCGACGTTTTTTTTTACGCTCCCTGACATTTTACCTTTCGCTACCGAGCATCTTGATAATTAATCTTTGAAGATCGTAACGCAAGCTTCATATTATTCTTGATAAGGAAGAGAAAGGTCATTTATCTGCCATTCATCAGATTAATTCGTCAGAAGCCTTCAATCTTTAATCACTTAATATCACTTAAATATCACGCGATATTTCTAACGCGTCGAATAATAAATGTTGAAATCATCGGTATCATTTTAATTACTGTTATTTCCAGGCGAAGTTCAGGATGATATTGCGCGCGCTCGTCACGATTAGAATACTCGAAACGCGCTTAAAAACACGCTGCAAGAACGCGGAACGTTTCTGTGACAAACCCGTACGGGAGGTCTCTGTTTTGGATGAGATATATATATATTACGAAACGAGGCGTGAAAATAGAAACGCGCGAGTGTGCGAGCGTTGAAAAATCTCGAGGAAAGACGGCAGTCTAGCGAGCAAGAGCGTCGATCGGGGAAAGGATCAACGTTAAAATGTATAATCGCCGCCCGCTGTTTCCGCGTGTTATCGAACATCTTTTTACTCCGATTCAAACCGATATCTATCTTTGCCCCCCCCCCCCCCCGAAAAGAATTCTAGACTCGTACACACGTTTAGGAATCTAATCGCGGAAGAACTTCTACTGCACTTAATGTTAATTTAATCGGAAAATTCCTTCGTTAATAACGCACGAATCTCGTTGCCGTAATCTGTGTGCGCATATTTAATAATTTTACGAAACGCAGGCTCTCCTTATAGAGACTGCGGCTATTAAAGAGGAGAAATTCAAGTGGCGTACGCCACTACTTCGGGTGTTCGATAAAATCGTGATAATAAAAGTGGCAGGCTCGGACCGCCCGACCGACTGCCTCCTTATCTCCACGCTGCCGACACGTCTCAGACATACGTGGCATCGGCGTATCCATGTGGCATGGGGAGATCGACGTGTTGCTTTCAGCAATTTATTTGCATATGTCGAATGGTCCGATTTATTTTTCACGCGGAGCAAACCGATAAGATTTCTTCGTCAAGGAGATCCGCCTGCGTCTCCTAAAGGATATTTATCCTTGCTGCAGGATACCTATATATACATTTTTTTAAGTGTTTTGCAATTATTGCAGAAAAGATTGAACAAAATTTTCTGCGAAATAACGAGAAAATAATAAGAAAGCTATTAATTTTTGCAAGAAAAGAATTCGCAAGATGTTTTTCACATTTACTTCAACGTTCCTCTTCACAGAATTTTATGATTTTCCTTAATATGTACGTTCAACTGCAATAAACGCGCGCGTTAACGAAAGAGATGTATAGCGAGCTTCCTTTATTTTGTATTTCTCATTTTTACACATTCGCAAAGGTGTGTCCGCGACGATTTAAACGCCTCGCGAAGGCGCGACGTGGCGCGCGGCGTCTCGTTTCAGCGAGGCTGCTCTCTCAGCATCGCTACCGAAAATATAATATCGTGGCATTTTCGATTCGCGCGTCGACGATACGTGCACGCTTGCTCCTCGCACGCACGCACTTCCGGCGCGCGGCGTGAAACTCACCGAATCTGCGGTACCGCAATTATAATCTATTTGTTCATCCCGATCATGCGGGACGAGAGCGCGAGAGAGGGCAACGACATTGACACTCGTTTCGCGCCGCGATAGATGTCTATAGGATAATCATGTTCTATATCTTCTTATTAACTGCATGTAAATTAATATTTTTTATTATCTTGGTAGGTTTGAAAATGTTTTAATTTGACATAAGTTTCTAATTTTGAACAGTTTTTTGAAAAACATTTTTAACATTTTTAAAGTCATTGTTCAAATGTTGAACAATATTTATTATTCATCTAAGCATTCTTTTTATAATAATCAGCACTGCATTTATGTTGCACAATTATCTTATACTTTTCATTGAATCTATGAAAACAGTTTTGTACAACAGATTTTGTTAAATGTAACACTTTTTCATATACAGTGAATGTCAGCTAATTTATATGTTTGTAAGAAAAGAATGCTTTTAATATTTTATTTTTTATTAGCATGTTGAAGAAATAATTGTAAAGGTTATAGACAAAGAGGAACACTAAAATGATTATAAGATCTTTTAATAAACTATAGAAATATATGTAATGAATATTCATGAATATATATATCATCCGTAGAAGTAAATAACTATACGTGATATGCATGAGACATCTAGTACCATATCTTGGAATAAAATATAGAACGATTCGTGAGTAAACAATAAAGTATCCATTTGTAAGTTAAGTAATACGTAATTACGTGGTTAAGAAATTCAGTCTGAAAAGTGGAAAATCTAAATTTTATTTCCGGCCTGATCATCTTCGCTCGATATTACTTCATATATTATTTATGTTTATTTTAATTTATCGATGAGACAAGTAGCAAGTTCCACCTTCAAAAATTTCATTTGATTAATTGAATCATATATTTACACATTATATATTGAATCATATATTTCTGTTTGCGTCAATTATTATACAAGTCGTATTTTTACGAAGAAATTATTTATAGCTAACTCTATATGGAGTATGAATATTGACATGATACACACACACACACACACACACACACACACACATCTGTTATGTTAATTTTTGTACACTATAGATGGAGTTAGACATAAACACTTTCTCGTGTACAGAAATAAACACAATTGGTTATAACAAGGGACTGAACATATCCTTCCTTCTAATACATACATCTAATTTTTGGAAGGTGGGGCT